>NW_027100721.1:0-31639 GCF_040412425.1 Macrobrachium rosenbergii | reverse complement strand
ACACACCAACATCACTCACTCCCACCAATCTCAGGATAGGCAGGGCCACCCAGAATCATTCACACACCAACATCACTCACACCCACCAATCTCAGGATAGGCAGGGCCACCCAGAATCATTCCACCAACAATCATCTTCAGAATCATTCACGCACCAACATCACTCCACACCCACCAATCTCAGGATAGGCAGGGCCACCCAGAATCATTCACACCAACATCACTCACTCCCACCAATCTCAGGATAGGCAGGGCCCCCAGAATCATTCACACACCAACATCACTCACTCCCACCAATCTCAGGATAGGCAGGGCCACCCAGAATCATTCACACACCAACATCACTCACTCCCACCAATCTCAGGATAGGCAGGGCCACCCAGAATCATTCACACACCAACATCACTCACTCCCACCAATCTCAGGATAGGCAGGGCCCCCAGAATCATTCACACACCAACATCACTCACTCCCACCAATCTCAGGATAGGCAGGGCCCCCAGAATCATTCACGCACCAACATCACTCACTCCCACCAATCTCAGGCAGGGCCCCCCAGAATCATTCACACACCAACATCACTCCTCCCACCAATCTCAGGATAGGCAGGGCCACCCAGAATCATTCACACACCAACATCACTCCTCACAATCCCCACCAATCTCCCAGGATAGGCAGGGCCCCCAGAATCAGAATCATTCACACACCAACATCACTCACTCCCACCAATCTCAGGATAGGCAGGGCCACCAAGAATCATTCACGCACCAACATCACTCACTCCCACCAATCTCAGGATAGGCAGGGCCCCCAGAATCATTCACACACCAACATCACTCACTCCCACCAATCTCAGGATAGGCAGGGCCACCCAGAATCATTCACACACAACATCACTCACTCCCACCAATCTCAGGATAGGCAGGGCCCCCAGAATCATTCACACACCAACATCACTCACTCCCACCAATCTCAGGATAGGCAGGGCCCCCAGAATCATTCACACACCAACATCACTCACTCCCACCAATCTCAGGATAGGCAGGGCCCCCAGAATCATTCACACACCAACATCACTCACTCCCACCAATCTCAGGATAGGCAGGGCCCCCAGAATCATTCACACACCAACATCACTCACTCCCACCAATCTCAGGATAGGGCAGGGCCCCAGAATCATTCACACACCAACATCACTCACTCCCACCAATCTCAGGATAGGCAGGGCCCCCAGAATCATTCACACACCAACACCACTCACTCCCACCAATCTCAGGATAGGCAGGGCCACCCAGAATCATTCACACACCAACATCACTCACTCCCACCAATCTCAGGGATAGATCAGGGCCCCCAGAATCATTCACGCACCAACATCACTCACTCCCACCAATCTCAGGATAGGCAGGGCCCCAGAATCATTCACACCAACATCACAACACCTCTCCCACCAATCTCAGGATAGGCAGGGCCCCCAGAATCATTCACACACCAACATCACTCACTCCCACCAATCTCAGGATAGGCAGGGCCCCCAGAATCATTCACACACCAACATCACTCACTCCCACCAATCTCAGGATAGGCAGGGCCCCCCAGAATCATTCACACACCAACATCACTCACTCCCACCAATCTCAGGATAGGCAGGGCCCCCAGAATCATTCACACACCAACATAGGCAGGGCCACCAATCCCACCAATCTCCAGGATAGGCAGGGCCCCCAGAATCATTCACACACCAACATCACTCACTCCCACCAATCTCAGGATAGGCAGGGAATCATTCCACACCAAGAATCATTCACAGAATCACCAACATCACTCACTCCCACCAATCTCCAGGATAGGCAGGGCCCCCCAGAATCATTCACACACCAACATCACTCACTCCCACCAATCTCAGGATAGGCAAGGGCCCCCAGAATCATTCACACACCAACACCACTCACTCCCACCAATCTCAGGATAGGCAGGGCCCCAAAGAATCATTCACGCACCAACATCACTCACTCCCACCAATCTCAGGATAGGCAGGGCACTCAGAATCATTCATCACCACAGGAACATCAGAATCATTCCCACCAATCTCCCACCAATCTCAGGATAGGCACCAGAATCATTCACACACCAACATCACTCACTCCCACCAATCTCCAGGATAGGCAGGGCCCCCAGAATCATTCACGCACCAACATCACTCACTCCCACCAATCTCAGGATAGGCAGGGCCACCCAGAATCATTCACACCCAAACACCACTCACTCCCACCAATCTCAGGATAGGCAGGGCCCAAAAGAATCATTCACGCACCAACATCACTCAGTCCCACCAATCTCAGGATAGGCAGGGCCACCCAGAATCATTCACACACCAACACCACTCACTCCCACCAATCTCCAGGATAGGCAGGGCCCAGAATTCAGAATCATTCACACACCAACATCACTCACTCCCACCAATCTCAGGATAGCAGGGCCACCCAGAATCATTCACACACCAACATCACACCACTCCCACCAATCTCCAGGATAGGCAGGGAATCATTCACCACCCATCACTCATAGGGCCCACATTCAATCATTCAGGGCCCCAGAATCATTCATTAACCAACATCACTCACTCCCACCAATCTCAGGATAGGCAGGGCCCCCAGAATCATTCACACACCAACACCACTCACTCCCACCAATCTCAGGATAGGCAGGGCCCCCAGAATCATTCACGCACCAACATCACTCACTCCCACCAATCTCAGGATAGGCAGGGCCCCCAGAATCATTCACACACCAACATCACTCACTCCCACCAATCTCAGGATAGGCAGGGCCCCCCAGAATCATTCACACACCAACACCACTCACTCCCACCAATCTCAGGATAGGCAGGGCCACCCAGAATCATTCACGCACCAACATCACTCACTCCCACCAATCTCAGGATAGGCAGGGCCACCCAGAATCATTCACACACCAACATCACTCACTCCCACCAATCTCAGGATAGGCAGGGCCCCCAGAATCATTCACACACCAACACCACTCACTCCCACCAATCTCCAGGATAAACTAGGGCACCCCAGAATCATTCACACAACAACATCACTCACTCCCACCAATCTCCAGGATAGGCAGGGGGCCTCAGAATCATTCACACACCAACATCACTCACTCCCACCAATCTCAGGATAGGCAGGGCCACCCAGAATCATTCACGCACCAACATCACTCACTCCCACCAATCTCAGGATAGGCAGGGCCACCCAGAATCATTCACGCACCAACATCACTCACTCCCACCAATCTCAGGATAGGCAGGGCCACCCAGAATCATTCACACACCAACATCACTCACTCCCACCAATCTCAGGATAGGCAGGGCCCCCAGAATCATTCACACACTAACATCACTCACTCCCACCAATCTCAGGATAGGCAGGGCCACCCAGAATCATTCACACACCAACACCACTCACTCCCACCAATCTCAGGATAGGCAGGGCCACCCAGAATCATTCACACACAACATCACTCCACTCCCACCAATCTCCAGTGTGGATAGGCAGGGGCCACCCAGAATCATTCATCACCAACATCACTCACTCCCACCAATCTCAGGATAGGCAGGGCCACCAGAATCATTCACGCACACCAACACCACTCACTCCACCAATCTCAGGATAGGTGGTGGCCACCCAAGAATCATCTCACGCACCAACATCACTCCACCACTCACTCCACCAATCTCCAGGATAGGCAGGCCACCCAGAATCATTCATCACCAACATCACTCACTCCCACCAATCTCAGGATAGGCAGGAAAATTTCAGAATCATTCACACACTAACATCACTCACCCCACCAATCTCAGGACAGGCAGGGCCCCAGAATCATTCACACACCAACACCACTCACACCACCAATCTCAGGATAGGCAGGGGCCCTAGAATCATTCACACACCAACACTTCACTCCCACCCACCAATACAGACAGGCAGGGCACCCAGAATCATTCACAACACCAACACCACTCACTCCCACCAATCTCAGGATAGGCAGGGCCCCCAGAACTCATCTACACACCAACATCACTCACTCCCACCAATCTCAGGATAGGCAGGGCCTCAGAATCATTCCACACACCAACACCACTGCACCCCACCAATCTGTGGATAGGCAGGCCACCCAAGAATCATTCACACACCAACATCACTCTACTCCCACCAATCCCAGGATAGGCAGGGCCACCCAGAATCATTCACATGCACCAACATCATTCACACCCCACCCATCTCAGGATAGTAAAGGCCCCCAGAATCATCTGCACACCAACACCACTCACACCCACCAATCTCAGGATAGGCAGGGCCCCAGAATCATTCACACACACCAACATCACTACTCCCACCAATCTGTGGATAGGCAGGCCACCCAGAATCATTCACAAACCAACATCACTCACTCCCACCAACTCAGGATAGGCAGGGCCCCAGAATCATTCAACACCAACATCACTTCACTCCACCACCACTTAGGATAGGCAGGGCCACCCAGAATCATTCACACACCAACATCACTCACACCCACCAATCTCAGGATAGGCAGGGCCACCCAGAATCATTTACGCACCAACATCATTCACACCCACCAATCTCAGGATAGGCAGGGCCACCCAGAATCATTCACACACTAACATCACTCACTCCCACCAATCTCAGGATAGGCAGGGCCACCCAGAATCATTCACACACTAACATCACTCACTCCCACCAATCTCAGTGATAGCAGGCCACCCAGAATCATTCACACACCAACATCATTCACACCCACCAATGTCTCAGGATAGGCAGGGCCACCCAGAATCATTCACGCACCAATATCATTCACTCCCACCAATCTCAGGATAGGCAGGCCACCCAGAATCATTCACACACAACATCAATCACACCCACTAATCCCAGGATAGGCAGGGCCCCAGAATCATTCAAGTTACACACTAACATCACTCACTCCCACCAATCTGTGGATAGGCAGGGCCACCCAGAATCATTACACACCAACATCACTCACTCCCACCAATCTCAGGATAGGCAGGCCACCCAGAATCATTCACGCACCAACACCATCACCACACCCACCAATCTCAGGATAGGCAGGCCCCAGAATCATTCACACACATCAACATCACTCACTCCCACCAATCTCTCCAGGACAGGCAGGGCCCAGAATCAGAATCATTCACGCACCAACATCACATTCACACACTAACTCCCACCAATCTCCAGGATAGGCAGGGCCACCCAGAATCATTCACACACCAACATCACTACCACACCAGGATAGGAGGGCCACCCAGAATCTCAGGATAGCAGCAGGGCCACCCAGAATCATTCACACACTAACATCACTCACTCCCACCAATCTCAGGATAGGCAGGGCCCCTCAGAATCATTCACACACCAACATCACTACACTCCCACCAATCTCAGGACAGGCAGGGCCCCCAGAATCATTCACGCACCAACATCACTCCACTCCCACCAATCTCAGGATAGGCAGGGGCCCCAGAATCATTCACACACCAACATCACTCACTCCCACCAATCTCCAGGATAGGCGGGGCCCCCAGAATCATTCACACACCAACATCACTCACCCCACCAATCTCAGGATAGGCAGGCCCCCAGAATCATTCTTCATCACAACATCACTACTCCCACCACTCACCCCCACCAATCTCAGGATAGGCAGGGCCCCCAGAATCATTCACACACCATTATTACTCACTCCCACCAATCTCCAGGATAAGCAGGGGCCCCCAGAATGTTCACACACCAACATCACTCACTCCCACCCAATCTCCGGGATAGGCAGGGCCCTCAGAATCATTCACGCACCAACACCACTCCTCCCCACCAATCTCCAGGATAGGCGGGGCCCCCAGAGTCGTTCATGCAACATTCACTACCACCAATACTAGGCAGGGCCACCCCACCAATCACTCACACCCAGGTCCCAGGATATGGCCACCCAGAATCGTCGCGCATCAACATCACTCACACCCACCATCTCAGAACAGGCAGGGCCACCCAGAATCATTCCCACACCAACATCATTCACTAATCCTCAGGAAGCATGGCCACCCTCATTCGCACACTAACATCTCCCACCAATCTCAGGATAGGCGGGGCCACCCAGAATCATTCCACACACCAACATCACTCACCCCCACCAATCTCAGGACAGGCAGCCCACCCAAATCATTCACGCACCAACATCACTCCTCCCACCAATCTCGGGATGACAGCAGGCCCTGGAATCATTCACACACCAACATCACTCACTCCCAGCAATCTCAAGATAGGCAGGCCCCCAGGAATCATTTACGCAGCAACATCCTCCACCCACCAATCTCAGGATAGAGGCCCCAGAATCATTCGCACTGTATCACTCTCACCTCACCAATCCAGATAGGCAAAGGCTCCCCAGAATCATTCACACACACTAACATCACTCACTCCCACCAATCCCAGGATAGGCAGGGGAATCACACGCAAGTCATTAATCTCGCACTAACATCACTCACTCCGCCACTCAATCTCAGGATAGGCAGGGGCCCCAGAATCATTTACACACCATCACCATCACTCCCACAATCTCAGGATAGGAAGGGCTCCCCCAGGAATCATTCACACACCAACACTCACTACTCCCACCATCTCAGGATAGGCAGTCCCCAGAATCATTCACACACTCAACATCACTTCCCACCAATCTTGTGATAGCAGGCCTCTGGTGAATCATTCACACACCAACACCCTCACCCACAATCTCAGGATAGCAGGGCCACCCAAAATCATTCACGCGCAACATCACTCACTCCCACCAATCCCAGGATAGGCATGGGGCACACAGAATCATTGTTCACCAACATTTCACCCCTCACTCAGGCCCCAGAATCATTCACACCAACATCACTACTCCCACTAATCTCAGGATAGGCAGGCCCCTCAGAATCAGTCTTCTACAACCAACACCAATTTCACTCTCACCAATTCTGGTGGGACAGGCAGGCCCCTAATCATTCCACACACCAACATCAATTACCCCACCACCCCAGGACAGGTAGGGCCCCAGAATCATTCACACACCAACACCACTCACTCCCACCAATCTCAGGATAACCAGGGGCCCCCAGAATCATTCACACACCAACATCACTCACTCCCACCAATCTCAGGATAGGCAGGGCCCCCCAGAGATCATCAATTCAGGGCGCACCAGAATCATTCAACTCACTCACACCCCACCAATCTCAGGATAGGCAGGGCCCCCAGAATCATTTCACTCACTCCCACCAATCAGGCAGGGCCCCAGAATCATTCACACACCAACATCACTCACTCCCACCAATCTCCAGGGCCACCAGAATCATTCACACACCAACATCACTCACTCCCACCAATCTCAGGATAGGCAGGGCCACCCAGAATCATTCACACACCAACAATCATTCAGGATGCACCAACATTCACACCAACTCCTCCTCCCACCAATCTCAGGATAGGCAGGGCCCCCAGAATCATTCACCACCAACATCACTCACTCCCATCAATTCAGGGCCCCCAGAATCACCACTCACTCCCACCAATCTCAGGATAGGCAGGGCCCCCCAGAATCATTCACACACCAACACCACTCCTCCCACCAATCTCAGGATAGGCAGGGGAATCATTCACACACCAACATCACTCACTCCCACCAATCTCAGAACCCAGATTCACCAACATCACCACTCCCACCAATCTCCAGGATAGGCAGGGCCCCCAGAATCATTCAACACCACTCCCACCAATCTCAGGATAGGCAGGGCCACCCAGAATCATTCACGCACCAACATCACACTCACTCCCACCAATCTCAGGATAGGCAGGGCCACCCAGAATCATTCACACACCAACATCACCTCTCTCCCACCAATCTCACTCCCAGGATCACCACTCCCACAATCTCAGGATAGGCAGGGCCCCAGAATCATTCACACACCAACATCACTCACTCCCACCAATCTCCAGGATAGGCAGGGCCCCCAGAATCATTCATTCACACACCAACATCACTCACTCCCACCAATCTCAGGATAGGCAGGGCCACCCAGAATCATTCACACACCAACATCACTCACTCCCACCAATCTCAGGATAGGCAGGGCCACCCAGAATCATTCACACACCAAACATCACTCCCACCAATCTCAGGATAGGCAGGGCCACCCAGAATCATTCACCACCAATCACTCCTCCCCACCAATCTCAGGATAGGCAGGGCCCCAGAATCATTCACACACCAACATCACTCACTCCCACCAATCTCAGGATAGGCAGGGCCACCCAGAATCATTCACACACCAACATCACTCACTCCCACCAATCTCCAGGATAGGCAGGGCCCCAGAATCATTCACACACCAACATCACTCACTCACAACAGGATCAGGCAGGGCCACCCAGAATCATTCACGCACCAACATCACTCCCACCAATCTCAGGATAGGCAGGGCACTACTCCCACCCCAGAATCATTTCACCAATCTCAGGATAGGCACCAACATCATCATTCACTCCCACCAATCTCAGGATAGGCAGGGCCCCCAGAATCATTCACACACCAACATCACTCACTCCCACCAATCTCCAGGATAGGCAGGGCCACCCAGAATCATTCACACACCAACATCACTCACTCCCACCAATCTCAGGATAGGCAGGGCCCCCAGAATCATTCACGCACCAACATCACTCACTCCCACCAATCTCAGGATAGGCAGGGCCCCACAGAATCATTCACACACCAACATCACTCACTCCCACCAATCTCAGGATAGGCAAGGCCCCCAAAATCATTCACACACCAACATCACTCACTCCCACCAATCTCAGGATAGGCAGGGCCACCCAGAATCATTCACGCACCAACATCGCTCACTCTCACCAATCTCAGGATAGGCAGGGCCCCACAGAATCATTCACACACCAACATCACTCACTCCCACCAATCTCCAGGATAGGCAGGGCCCCCAGAATCATTCACACACCAACATCACTCACTCCCACCAATCTCAGGATAGGCAGGGCCCCCAGAATCATTCACACACTCAACACTCACCTCATTCACCACCAATCTCTCAGGATAGGCAGGGCCCCCAGAATCATTCACACCAACATCACTCACTCCCCACCAATCTCCAGGATAGGCAGGGCCCCCAGAATCATTCACACACCAACATCACAATCTCACAGAATCGTTCACACACCAACACTCACCCACCAATCTCAGGATAGGCAGGGCCCCCAGAATCATTCACGCACCAACATCACTCACTCCCACCAATCTCAGGATAGGCAGGGCCCCCAGAATCATTCACGCACCAACATCACATCACTCACCCACCAATCTCAGGATAGGCAGGGCCCCCAGAATCATTCATGCACCAACATCACTCACTCCCACCAATCTCAGGATAGGCAGGGCCCCCAGAATCATTCACACCAACATCACTCATTCCCACCAATCTCCAAGGATAGGCAGGCCCCAGAATCATTCACGCACCAACATCACTCACTCCACCAATCTCAGGATAGGCAGGGTGCAGAATCATTAACGCACCAACATCACTCCACTCCGCCAATCTCAGGATAGGCAGGGCCCCCAGAATCATTTACGCACCAACATCACTCACTCCCACAATCTCAGGATAGGCAGGGGCTCCCCCAGAATCATTCACACACCAACATCACTCACTCCCACCCAATCTCAGGATAGGCAGGGCCACCCAGAATCATTCACGCACTAACATCACTCATCATCTCAGGATAGGCACAAAGAATCATTCACACACCAACATCACTCCCACTCCACCATCTCCAGATAAGGCAGGGCCACCCAGAATCATTCACACACCAACATCACTCACTCCCACCAATCTCCAGGATAGGCAGGGCCACCCAGAATGGCCCACACACCAACATCACTCACTCCCACCAATCTCTCGGATAGGCAGGCCACCCAGAGTCATCACACACTAACATCACTCACTCCCACCAATCTCAGCATAGGTGAGGCCACCCAGAATCATTCACACACTAACATCCACTCCTCCCACCACCTTCAGGATGGGCAGGGCCCCTGTAATCATTCACACACCAACACCACTCACTCCTACCTGGTCTCAGGATAGGCAGGCCCCAGAATCATTCACACACCAACATCACTTCACCCCACCAATTCAGGATAGGCAGGGCCTCTAGAATCATTCACAAACTAAATACCACTTGGTTTCACCAATCTCAGGATAGGTGGCCCTCAGAATCATTCACACACTAACATCACTCACTCCCACCAATCTCAGGATAGGTAGGGCCCCCAGAATCATCTGTTACACACCAACACTCACTACTCCCCACCAATCTCTAGGATAGGCAGGGCCCCTCAGAATCATCTCACGCACCAACATCACTCACTCCCACCCAATCTCTAGGATAGGTAGCCCCAGAACCGTCCCACACACCAACATCACTCACTCCCACCAATCTCAGGATAGGTAGGGCCCCAGAATCATCTGCACACCAACACTCACCCCACCAATCTCTAGACAGGCAGGGCCCCAGAATCATTCACACACCAACACCACTCACTCCCACCACCCTGTGTGGATGAATCATTCCACACACCAACATCACCCACTCCCACCAATCTCAGGACAGGCAGGGCCCCAGAATCATTCCTCCACACATCAACACCACTTCACCCCACCAATCTTAGGATAGGCAGGGCCACCCAGAATCATTCACACACCAACATCACTCACCCCACCATCTTCAGGGATAGGCAGGGCCTCAAAGCCACCCAACATCATCATCCCACCAATCTCAGGATAGGCACCAGAACATCACCAACACTCCCACCAATCTCAGGACAGGCAGGGCCTCCCAGAATCATTCACATGCACCAACATCACTACTCCCACCACCTGTATAGCAGGCCCCAGAATCATTCACGCACTAACACCATCACTCCCATCAATCTCAGGATAGGCAGGGCTACCCAGAATCATTCATGCACCAACATCACTCACTCCCACTAATCTTAGACAGGGCAGGGACACCCAAATCATCCCCACCTCACCAACATCACTCATCTCGCACCAACATCACTGGTGTGATTTCAGGGCAGGCCAACAGAATCATTCACACACCAACATCACCCACTCCCCACCAATCTCAGGATAGGCAGGGACACCCAGAATCATCCACACACCAACATCACTACTCCCACCAATCTCAGGATAGGCAGCACCCAGAATCATTCACACACCACCACCACCTCACCTCACCTCACACCCACCAGAATCCCCAGGACTCCCACTCACTTTGTGGCAGGCGGCCACCCAGAATCATTCACGCACCAACATCACTCACACCCACCAACTCTCAGGATAGGCAGGGCTACCTAAGACTCATTTACTTACTCAACACTTGTCTTCACACTCACCACCAGGATAGGCAGCAGCCCCAGAATCATCTGCTCACACACTAACATCACTCTACCCTACCAATCTCAGGATAGTGGCAGGGCCTCTGGTGAATCATTCACACACCAACACCACTCAATTCTACCACCCCCAGGATAGGCAGGGCTCAGAATGATTCACGCACTAACATCACTCACTCCCACCACCCTGTGGACAGGCAGGGCCTCTAATCATTCACACACCAACACCACTCCACTCCCATCAATCTCAGGATAGGCGGGGCTACCCCAGAATCATTCACGCCGCACCATCACTTCACTCCCACCAACTCAAGACAGTGGCAGGGCCACCCAGAATCATTCATCACCAACATCACTCACTCCACTCCAATCTCTCAGGATAGGCAGGCCACCCAGAATCATTCACACACCAACATCACTCACTCCCACCAATCTCAGGATGGGCAGGGCCCCCAGAATCATTCACACACCAACATCACTCACTCCCACCAATCTCCAGGATAGGCAGGGGCCCCAGAATCATTCACACACCAACATCACTCACTCCCACCAACCTCAGGATAGGCAGGGGCCCCAGAATCATTCACACACCAACATCACTCACACCCACCAATCTCAGGATAGGCAGGGCCACCCAGAATCATTCACACACTAACATCACTCACTCCCACCAATCTCAGGATAGGCAGGGCCCCCCAGAATCATTCACACACCAACATCACTCACTCCCACCAATCTCAGGATAGGCAGGGCCCCCAGAATCATTCACACACCAACATCACTCACTCCCACCAATCTCCAGGATAGGCAGGGCCCCAGAATCATTCACACCAAATCACTCACTCCCACCAATCCAACACCAGGGCCCCAGAATCATTCCACACCCAACTCCTCCAGGATAGGCAGGGCCACCAGAATCATTCACACCAATCACTCACTCCCACCAATCTCAGGATAGGCAGGGGCCCCAGAATCATTCACACACAACTCACTCCCACCAATCTCAGGATAGGCAGGGCAACACCCTCAGACCAATCATTTCACACACCAACACCACTCACTCCCACCAATCTCCAGGATGGCAGGGCCTCCCAGAATCATTCACACACCAACTTGCACCATTCACTCACTCCCACCAATCTCAGGATAGGCAGGGCCCCCAGAATCATTCACACACCAACATCACTCACTCCCACCAATCTCAGGATATGCAGGGCCCCCAAAATCATTCACACACCAACATCACTCACTCCCACCAATCTCAGGATATGTAGGGCCCCCCAGAATCATCCACGCACCAACATCACTCACTCCCACCAATCTCAGGATAGGCAGGGCCACCCAGAATCATTCACGCACCAACATCACTCACTCCCACCAATCTCAGGATAGGCAGGGCCCCCAGAATCATTCACACACTAACATCACTCACTCCCACCAATCTCAGGATGGCAGGGCCCCCAGAATCATTCACACACCAACACCACTCACTCCCACCAATCTCAGGATAGGCAGGGCCCCCCAGAATCATTCACGCACCAACATCACTCACTCCCACCAATCTCAGGATAGAATCATTCACACTCACTCCATCACCAATCTCTCAGGGGCCCCCAGAATCATTCATCACCAACATCACTCACCCCCACCAATCTCAGGATAGGCAGGGCCCCCAGAATCATTCACACACACCAACACCACTCACTCCCACCAATCTCAGGATAGGCAGGCCCCAGAATCATTCACACACCAACATCACTCACTCCCACCCAATCTCAGGATAGGCAGGGCCCCAGAATCATTCACACACCAACACCACTCACTCCCCACCAATCTCAGGATTCACAGAATCATTCACACCAACATCACTCACTCCCACCAATCTCAGGATAGGCAGGGCCCCCAGAATCATTCACACCCCAACATCACTCCTCCACCAATCCCAGGATAGGCAGGCCCCAGAATCATTCACCAACATCACTCACCCCACCAATCTCAGGATAGGCAGGGCCCCCAGAATCATTCACACCAACACACTCACTCCCACCAATCTCAGGATAGGCAGGGCCACCCAGAATCATTCACACACAACATCACTCACTCCCACCAATCTCAGGATAGGCAGGGCCCCCAGAATCATTCACACACCAACATCACTCACTCCCACCAATCTCAGGATAGGCAGGGCCCCAGAATCATTCACAACATCCTCCTCCCACCAATCTCAGGATAGGCAGGGCCACCCAGAATCATTCACACACCAACATCACTCACTCCCACCAATCTCAGGATAGGCAGGGCAGGGCACCAACATCACTCACTCCCACCAATCTCACCCCAGAATCATTCACGCACCAACATCACTCCACCCACCAATCTCAGGATAGGCAGGGCCTTCCCAGAATCATTCACACACTAACATCACTCATTCCACCAATCTTAAGCAGGAACTGGAAATAAGTTCATGCAGGGCATCACCTTAGAATCTCCAGGATTCAGGGCACCAAGTCCATTCACCACTCCTCCACCAATCTCCAAGACAGGGGGCCCCTAGAATCATTCACACACTCCCACCAATCACCAGGATGGACTCAGGGCCCCCAGAATCATTCAGGACTCCTCCAGGCAGGGGCCAGGGCCCCAGAATCATTCACACACACTCAACATCACTCACTCCCACCAATCTCCAGGATAGAGGCCAGGATTTGAGATCATTCACCACCAACATCACTCCACTCCACCAATCTCAAGATCAAACAGTTTAGAAGATCATTCACACACCAACACCATTCCTCCCACAATGATCTCAGGATGAAATGAATTTAGGCTTCATTCCCACACCAGCACCATCACTCCCATAGTCTCAGATGGGCGGACCTGCAATCGTTCACACACCAACATCACTCCACTCCTGGTCTCAGGTTAGGAAGGACCCCCCCCAGGATCATTCACTGCGCTACCACTCCTCACCAAAGTCTCTCCAGGATAGGCCAGGGCCACCAAGATCATTCACACTCAATGCCACTCCTCACCAATCTCAGGATGGTAGGGCCACCCAGAATCGTTCACACCAACCTGCTCACTCCACCAATCTCGGGATGGCAGGATGCACCCAGAATCATTCACGCTGCTTGCATCCTCACTACCACCAATCTCAGGATGGGCGGGCCCCAGAGATCATTCCACATAGCACCACTCACTCCTGTCTCAAGACAAATGGGCCCCAAGTCATTCACACATAGCACCACTCCTCCCCTGATCTCAGGGACTAGGCTGAATTTAAATCATTCACACACCAACATCATCTCCCACCAATCTCAGGATGGCAGGGCCCCAGAATCGTTCTGAAACCAGCACCACTCATCACAATCTCAGGATAGGCAGGGCCCCCCAGAATCATTCACACACCAGCATCCTCCTCCCACCAATCTCAGGGATGAGCGGGCCCCCCCGGAGATCGTTTGCACCAGCACCTCCTCCACCAACAGTCCAGGATAGGCAGGGCCACCCAGAATCATTCACGCACCAACGGCATCACTCCACTCCCACCAATCTCAGGATAGGCAGGCCCCAGAAACATTCACACACCAACACCACTCACTCCCACCAATCTCAGGATGAGGCAGGGCCCCAGAATCATTCCACACACCAGCATCACTCACTCCCACCAGTCTCAGGATGGGCGGAGGGATCGTTCCCCAGAATCAGTTCACACACCAACATCACTCACATCCCACCAATCTCCAGGATAGCAGGGATTTTGAAACATTCACACCAACATCACTCACTCCCACCAATCTCAGATAGCAGGGCCACCCAGAATCATTCACACACCAACATCACTCACTCCCACCAATCTATCACTTGGAATATTGCCAACATCCTCACTCCCACCCCAATCTCAGGATAGGCAGGCTACCTGTTGCACCAACATCCTCATCCACCAATTATAGATGGGCCCCTAATCATTCACACACCAACATCCTCACCCACCGTCTCAGGATAGGCAGGGACCCAGATGTTCACACACCAACACCACTACCTCCACCAATCTCGCATAGGCAGGCCCCAGAATCATTCACACCAACTTTTAATCACTCCCACCAATCTCAGGATAGGCGTTTACAGAATCATTCACACACCAGCACCCGCTCCACTCCCCACCAATCTCAGGATAGGCAGGGCCCAGATCATTCACACCAACACCACTCACTCCCACCAATCTCCAAGATAGGCAGACCCCAAATTGTTCCACACACCACTACCACTCCTCCCACAGATCTCAGGATCAGCAGGGCCCCCAGAATCATTCCACGCACCAACATCACTCACTCCCACCAATCTCCAGAATCATTCACACACCAACACCACTCACTCCCAGATCATTCCAGAATCATTCACACCAACACCACTCACTCCACCAATCTTAGGATGAGGCAGGGACCCCAGAATCATTCACGTACCTAACATCATCACTCCCACCCTAAACCACACCACACCCAATCTCAGGATGGGCAGGCAAGCTCCAGAATCATTCATGCACCCAGACTCACCCCATCATTCAAGAATCATTCACACACCAACAACACTCAGTCCCACCAATTTCCAGGATAGGCAGGGCCCCCAGAATCATTCACGCACCAACATCACTCCTCCCACCAATCTCAGGACAGGCAGGGACCCCAGAATCATTCACACACACACCAACATCACTCACTCCCACCACAGGGGATTCCAGAATCATTCACACACCAACATCATCTCAGGATAGGCAGGGCCCCAGAATCATTCAATCATTCAATCTCAGGATAGGCACCAGAATCACCACTCACCACTCCCACCAATCTCAGGATAGCAGACATCCCAGAATCATTCACGCACCAACACCACTCACTCCCACCACCTCAGGATAGGCAGGCCCCAGAATCATTCACACACCAACACCACTCCGCTCCCACCAATCCCAGGATGAGGCGGGGCCCCAGAATCGTTCACACACCAACACCACTCACTCCCCACCAATCTCCAAGACAGGGGCAGGCCACCCAAAATCATTCATCACCAGCATCACTCACTACCACCAATCTCAGGATAGGCAGGGCCACCCAGAATCATTCACACACCAACACCATTCCCACCTGGATAGCAGGGCCCCAAAAATCATTCACACGTCACTCACTCCTCCCACCACTCTGAGGATAGGCAGGGCCCCCAGAATCATTCGCACCAACATCACTCACTCCCACCAGTCTCAGGACAGGCAGCCACCCAGAATCATTCACACACCAACATCACCTCCCCACCAATCTCAGGATAGGCAGGCCCCCAGAATCATTCACGCACCAACATCACTCACTCCCACCAATCTCTCCAGGATAGGCAGGGCTCCCAGAATCATTCACACACTAACACCCTCACTCCCACCAATATCCAGGATAGGCAGGTCCACCCAGAATCATCACACACACTAACATCACTCCCACCACAGGATAGCAGGCCACCCAATCTCCAGGACCTCAGGATAGGCAGGCCACCCAGAATCATTCACACACCAACATTTCACCACATCAGAATCATTCACACACAACACCAATCTCCCATAGGGATAGCAGGGCCACCAGAATCATTCACACACCAACATCACTCCACACCAATCTCAGGATAGGCAGGGGCCATCATTCACGACAAACATAACTCTCACTCATTCAGGATAGGCAGGCTCCCAGAATCATTCACTACCTAACATCACCACCAATCTCAGGGATGGCCACCCAGAATCATTCACACACCAACATCACTCACTCCCACCAATCTCAGGATACAGGCTCCCCAGAATCATTCACACACACCAACAATCACTCCCACCAATCTCGACAGCAGGCCCCAGAATCATTCACTTAACAATCACTCAGGATAGGCAGGGCCCCAGAATCATCACACACCAACATCACTCCACTCCCACCAATCTCAGGACAGGCAGGGCCCCCAAATCACCACACACCAACACCACTCACTCCACCATCTCAGGACAGGCAGGGCCCCCAGAGATCATTCACACACCAACATCACTCACTCCCACCAATCTCTGTGGACAGCAGGGCCCCAAAGAATCATTCACGCACCAACATCACCACTCACACCAATCTCAGCATAGCAGTGCCACCAGAAATCATTCACACACTAACATCACTCACTCCCACCAATCTCAGGATAGGCAGGGCCTTTAGAATCATTCCACACCAACATCACTCACTACCACCAATCTCCCAGGATACGCAGGGCCCCAGAATCATTCACTCCCACCACCAGAAGGCACCAGAATCATTCACACACCACCACCCACAATCTGAGGATAGGCAGGCCCCCAGAATCATTCACACACCAACACCACTCACTCCCACCATCTCAGGATAGGCAGGCCACCCAGGAATCATTCATCACCAACATCACTACCTCCCACCAATCTTCAGGATAGGCGGGGCCCCCAGAATCATTCACACACCAACACCACTCACCTCCCACCAATCTCAGGATATAGCCCCATAATCATTCACACCAACACCACTCCTCCACCACCCTACAGGATAGGCAGGGCCACCCCAGAATCATTCACACACCAACATCACTCACTCCCACCAATCTCAGGATAGGCAGGGCCCCCAGAATCATTTCACCAACATCACTCACTCCCACCAATCTCAGGACAGGCAGGGCCCCCAGAATCATTTCACACCACTCCACTCCCCACCAATCTCAGGATAGGCAGGGGCACCCAGAATCATTCACATTCACTCCCACCAATCTCAGGATGGCAGGCCCCCAGAATCATTCACACACCAACATCCTCACTCCCACCAATCTCCAGGATAGGCAGGCCCCCAGAATCATTCACGCACCAACATCACTCACTCCCACCAATCATCAGGATAGGCAAGGCCCCCCAGAATCATTCAAGCACCAACATCACTCACTCCCACCAATCTCAGGATAGGCAGGGCCACCCAGAATCATTCACACACCAACATCACTCACACCCACCAATCTCAGGATAGGCAGGGCCCCCAGAATCATTCACACACCAACACCACTCACTCCCCACCAATCTCTCAGGACAGGCAGGGCCACCCAGAATCATTCACACACCAACACCACTCACTCCACCAATCTCAGGACAGCAGGGCCACCAGAATCATTCACACACCAACATCACTCCACCAATCTCAGGACAGGCAGGGCCCCAGAATCATTCACACACCAACATCACTCACCCCCACCAATCTCAGGATAGGCATAATCATTCATGCACTAACATCATTCCCCCAGAATCATTCATGCACCAACATCACTCACTCCCACCAATCTCAGGATAGGCAGGGCCCCAGAATCACTTCCACCAGAATCATTCCTAGAATCACACACAACATCACTCACTCCCACCAATCTCAGGATAGGCAGGGCCCCCAGAATCATTCACACACCAACACCACTCACTCCCACCAATCTCCAGGATAGGCAGGGCCCCAGAATCATTCACACACCAACACCACTCACTCCCACCAATCTCAGGATAGGCAGGGCCACCCAGAATCATTCACACACCAACATCACTCACACCCACCAATCTCAGGATAGGCAGGGCCACCCAGAATCATTTACGCACCAACATCATTCACACCCACCAATCTCAGGATAGGCAGGGCCACCCAGAATCATTCACACACTAACATCACTCACTCCCACCAATCTCAGGATAGGCAGGGCCCCCCAGAATCGTCACACACCAACATCACTCACTCCCACCAATCTCAGGATAGGCAGGCCACCCAGAATCATTCACACACCAACATCACTCACTCCCACCAATCTCCAGGATAGGCAGGGCCCCCAGAATCATTCACACACCAACATCACTCCACTCCCACCAATCTCAGGACAGGCAGGCCCCCAGAATCATTCACACACCAACACCATTCACTCCCACCAATCTCAGGATAGGCAGGCACCCAGAATCATTCACACCAACATCACTCACTCCCACCAATCTCAGGATAGGCAGGGGCCACCCAGAATCATTCACGCACTAACATCACTCACTCCCACCAATCTCAGGATAGGCAGGGCCCCAGAATCATTCACACACCAACACCACTCACTCCCACCAATCTCAGGATAGGCAGGGCCCCAGAATCATTCACACACCAACATCACTCACCCCACCATCTCTCAGGATAGGCAGGGCCCCCAGAATCATTCACACCAACATCACTCACTCCCACCAATCTCAGGATAGGCAGGGCCCCACAGAATCATTCACACACCAACACCACTCACTCCCACCAATCTCAGGATAGGCAGGGCCACCCAGAATCATTCACACACCAACACCACTCACTCCCACCAATCTCAGGATCGGCAGGGCCCCCCAGAATCATTCACGCACCAACATCACTCACTCCCACCAATCTCAGGATAGGCAGGGCTTCCCAGAATCATTCACACACCAACACCACTCACTCCCACCAATCTCAGGATAGGCAGGGCCTCCCAGATTCATTCACACCAACATCACTCACTCCCACCAATCTCAGGATAGGTAGGGCCCCAGAATCACTCCACCAATCAGGATAGGCAGGGCCCCAACACACACCACATCACTCACTCCCACCAATCTCAGGATAGGCAGGGCCACCCAGAATCATTCACACACCAACACCACTCACTCCCACCAATCTCAGGGAGAAGGCAGGGCCCCACCAATCCTCATTCACAGGGCCACCAACACACCACATCACTCCCCCACCAATCTCAGGATAGGCAGGGCCCCCAGAATCATTCACACACCAACATCACTCACTCCCACCAATCTCAGGATAGGCAGGGCCCCAGAATCATTCACACACCAACATCACTCCACTCCCACCAATCTCAGGATAGGCAGGGCCACGCAGAATCATTCACACACCAACATCACTCCTCCCACCAATCCAGGATAGGCAGGGCCCCCAGAATCATTCACGCATAACATCACTCAACACCCACTCACCTCCCACCAATCATTCACACCATAGGCAGGGCCTCCCAGAATCATTCAACACCAACTCACTCACTCCCACCAATCTCAGGATAGGCAGGGCCCCCAGAATCATTCACAACATCACTCCACACCAACCTCAGGATAGGCAGGGCCACCCAGAATCATTCACACCAACATCACTCACCCACCAATCTCAGGATAGGCAGGGCCACCAGAATCATTCACACCAACACCACTCACTCCCACCAATCTCAGGATAGGCAGGGCCACCCAGAATCGCTCACGACACCAACATCACCACTCCCACCAATCTCCAGGATAGGCAGGGCCCCAGAATCATTCACACACCAACACCACTCACTCCCACCAATCTCAGGATAGGCAGGGCCACCCAGAATCATTTCACACACCAACATCACACCACTCCCACCACTCCCAGGATCAGGCAGGGCCACCCAGAATCATTCACGCACCAACATCACTCACTCCCACCAATCTCAGGATAGGCAGGCCCCAGGCCACCCATCATTCAACACCAACATCACTCACCCCATCCAATCTCAGGATAGGCAGGGCCACCTAGAATCATTCACGCACCAACATCACTCACTCCCACCAATCTCAGGATAGGCAGGGCCCACCCCAGAATCATTCACGCACCAACATCACTCCCACTCCCACCAATCTCCAGGATGATAGGGCCACCAGAATCATTCACACACCAACATCACTCACTCCCACCAATCTCCAGGATAGGCAGGGCCCCCAGAATCATTCACACACCAACATCACTCACTCCCACCAATCTCAGGATAGGCAGGGCCACCCAGAATCATTCACACACCAACATCACTCACTCCCACCAATCTCCAGGATAGGCAGGGCCCCCAGAATCATTCACACACCAACACCACTCACTCCCACCAATCTCAGGATAGGCAGGGGCCCCAGAATCATTCACACACCAACATCACTCACTACCACCAATCTCCAGGATAGGCAGGGCCCCCAGAATCATTCACACCAACATCACTCACCCCCACCAATCTCAGGATAGGCAGGGCCCAGAATCATTCAGAATCATTCACAGCACCAATCATTCACACCAACTCACTCCCCACCAATCTCAGGATAGGCAGGGCCCCCAGAATCATTCACACCAACATCACTCACTCCCACCAATCTCAGGATAGGCAGGGCCCCCAGAATCATTCACACACCAACACCACATCACTCAGGCAGGGCCCCAGAATCATTCACACACCAACATCACTCACCCACCAATCTCAGGATAGGCAGAATCATTCACACACCAACACCACTCACACCCACCAATCCCAGGCCCCCAGAATCATTCACACACCAACATCACTCACTCCCACCAATCTCAGGATAGGCAGGGCCCCCAGAATCATTCACACACCCAACATCACTCACTCCCACCAATCACAACCAGGATAGGCTCCCACCAATCTCAGAATCATTCACCCAGAACCAACATCACTCACTCCCACCAATCTCAGGATAGGCAGGGCCCCAGAATCATTCACACACCAACACCACTCACTCCCACCAATCTCAGGATAGGCAGGGCCCCCAGAATCATTCACACACCAACATCACTCACTCCCACCAATCTCCAGGATAGGCAGGGCACCCAGAATCATTCTCACCAACATCACTCACTCCCACCAATCTCAGGATAGGCAGGGCCCCAGAATCATTCACACCAAACACACCCACTCTCAGGATAGGCAGGGCCACCCAGAATCCACTCCCACCAATCTCAGGATAGGCAGGGCCCCAGAATCATTCACACACCAACATCATTCCCACCAATCTCACCAACATCATTCACACTAACATCACTCCCACCAATCTCAGGATAGGCAGGGCCCCCAGAATCATTCACGCACCAACATCACTCAGAATCTCCCACCAATCTCAGGATAGGCAGGGCCACCCAGAATCATTCACACACCAACATCACTCACTCCCACCAATCTCAGGATAGGCAATCATTCACACACCACCACTCACTCCCACCACCAGAATCATTCATTCACCAACATCACTCACTCCCACCAATCTCAGGATCAGGCCACCCAGAATCATTCATCACCAACATCACTCACTCCCACCAATCTCCAGGATAGGCAGGGCCCCCCAGAATCATTCAATCTGCACCATTCATCACTCACTCCCCACCAATCTCAGGATAGGCAGGGCCCCCAGAATCATTCACGCACCAACATCACTCACTCCCACCAATCTCAGGATAGGCAGGGCCACCCAGAATCATTGCGGGAATGCACTAACATCACTCACATTCCCACCGCCATCGGGTCCCCACCAATCCAGGATAGGCAGGGTCCCCAGAATCATTCACACACCAACATCACTCACTCCCACCAATCTCAGGATAGGCAGGGCCCCCAGAATCATTCATGCACCAACATCATTCCCACCAATCTCAGGATAGGCAGGGCCATCATTCATGCACCAACATCACTCCCCCACCAATCTCAGGATAGGCAGGGCCACCAGAATCATTCATGCACCAACATCACCACTCCCACCAATTTCAGGATATTGTTTTATTGTTTTTCCTCCTTGTTTGTTGGGCCACCCAGAATCATTCCTGCACCACCATCTCACACCCACCAATCCCAGGATAGGCAGGGGCAGAATCATTCACACACCAACACCAGAATCCCACCATTCAGGCACCAACATCACACCACATCACTCACCCCCACCAATCTCAGGATAGGCAGGGCCACCCAGAATCATTCATGCACCAACATCCCACCAATCTCAGGATAGGCAGGGCAGAATCATCCAGAATCATTCACCACCAACATCACCACTCACACCCACCAATCTCCAGGATAGGCAGGCCACCCTCGTTCACACACCAACATCACTCACCCCAGGATAGGCAGGGCCACTGGGATAACCACACACACCAACATCATTCATCCAGGATAGGGTGGGGCCCCCAACATTCACACACTAACATCCCGCTCCCACCAATCTCAGGATAGATGGGCCCCCAGAATCATTCATGCACCAACATCACTCCCTCCCACCAATCTCAGGATAGGCAGGGCCCCCAGAATCATTCACGCACTAACATCACTCACCTCCACCAATGAAGGATAGGCAGGGGCCAGAATCATTCACGCACCAACATCACTCACTCCCACCAATCTCAGGATAGGCAGGGCCACCCAGAATCATTCACACCAACCAGCATCACTCACACCTCCCTCCCACTCCCACCAATCTCAGGATAGGCAGGGCTACCACCAGAATCATTCATGCACACATCACATCACTCACCCCACCAATCTCAGGATAGGCAGGGCCTCCAGAATCATTCACGCACCAACATTCACTCACTCCCACCAATCTCAGGATAGGCAGGGCCCCAGAATCATTCATGCACCAACATCACTCACTCCCACCAATCTCAGGATAGGCAGGCCACCCAGAATCATTCACACACCAACATCACTCACTCCCACCAATCTCCAGGATAGGCAGGGCCATTCACACGCTAAATCATTCATGATAAATCACCAACATCACTCACTCCCACCAATCTCAGGACAGGCAGGGCCACTCCAGAATCATTCACACACCAACATCACTTCAGGATAGGCAGGGCCTCCCAGAATCATTCACTAACTCACTCCCACCAATCTCAGGATGAGGCAGGGCCTCCCAGAATCATTCACACAGACATCACTCATTCCACCAATCTCAAGATCAGGGCAGGGCCTCCACCAATCATTCACGCACCAGAACATCACTCACACCCACCAATCTCAGGATAGGCAGGGCCACCCAGAATCATTCACGACCAACATTCATCACCCACAATCTCAGGACCAGAATCATTCACACCAACATCACTCACTCCCACCAATCTCAGGATAGCAGGGCCCCCAGAATCATTCACACACCAACATCACTCCCTCCACCAATCTCCAGGATAGGCAAGGCCACCCAGAATCATTCAAGCACCAACACCACTCACTCCCACCAATCTCAGGATAGGCAGGGCCTCCCAGAATCATTCACACACCAACATCACTCACTCACACCGCAATCTCCAGGATAGGCAGGGCCACCCAGAATCATTCACACACCAACATCACTCACTCCCACCAATCTCCAGGATAGGCAGGGCCCCCAGAATCATTCACGCACCAACATCACTCACTCCCACCAATCTCAGGATAGGGCAGAAACATTCACCATCCTCCACTCCCACCAATCTCAGGATAGGCAGGGCCACCCAGAACATTCACACACCAACATCACTCCTCCACCAATCTCAGGATAGGCAGGGCCCCCAGAATCATTCACACACCAACATCACTCACTCCACCAACCACAGAATCATTCACACACCAATCACTCACTCATCTCCCCACCCAGAATCTCAGGATCCACCAGGCAGCCCCAATCATTCACACATTCCAACACCAACAGGATCATCATTCACTCCACCAATCTCCAGGATAGGCAGGGCCCCCAGAATCATTCACACACCAACACCACTCACTCCCACCAATCTCAGGATAGGCAGGGCCTCCCAGAATCATTCACACACTAACATCACTCACTCCCACCAATCTCAGGATAGGCAGGGCCACCCAGAATCATTCACACACCAACATCACTCACTCCCACCAATCTCAGGATAGGCAGGGCCACCCAGAATCATTCACACCACCAACACTCACTCCTCCCACCAATCTCAGGATAGGCAGGGCCCCCAGAATCATTCATCACCAACATCACTCACTCCCACCAATCTCAGGATAGGCAGGGCCCCCAGAATCATTCACACACCACCATCACTCATCTCCACCAATCTCAGGATAGGCAGGGCCCCAGAATCATTCACATGCAACATCACTCACTCCCACCAATCTCAGGATAGGCAGGGCCCCCAGAATCATTCATCACCAACATCACCACTCCCACCAATCTCAGGATAGGCAGGGCCCCCAGAATCATTCATCACCAACATCACTCACTCCCACCAATCTCCAGGATAGGCAGGGCCCCCCCAGAATCATTCACACACCAACATCACTCACTCCCACCAATCTCAGGATTGGCAGGCCACCCCAGAATCATTCACACACCAACACCACTCCTCCCACCAATCTCAGGATAGGCAGGGCCCCCAGAATCATTCACACACCAACACCACTCACTCCCACCAATCTCCAGGATAGGCAGGGAATCCACCCCAGAATCATTCACCACCAATCACTAACATCACTCCACACCAACACCCACAATCTCCAGGATAGGCAGGGCCCCCAGAATCATTCACACACCAACACCACTCACTCCACCAATCTCCAGGATAGGCAGGGCCCCAGAATCATTCACCAGCATCACTACTCCCAATCTCCCAGGATAGGCAGGGCCACCAGAATCATTCACCACACTCCTCACTCCCACCCAATCTCCAGGATAGGCAGGGCCACCCAGAATCATTCACACACCAACACCACTCCTCCACCAATCTCCAGGATAGGCAGGGCCCCCCAAAATCATTCACACCACCAACTCACTCACTCCCACCACCAATCTCCAGGATAGCAGGGCCCCCAGAATCATTCACACACCAACACCACTCCTCCCACCAATCTCCAGGATAGGCAGGCCCCCAACAATCATTCATCACCAACATCACTCACTCCCACCAATCTCAGGATAGGCAGGGCCACCCAGAATCATTCACACACCAACATCACTCACTCCCACCAATCTCAGGATAGGCAGGGGCCACCCAGAATCATTCACACACCAACATCACTCACTCCCACCAATCTCCAGGATGGCAGGCCACCAGCACACCAACATCAATCACTCCCACCATCTCAGGATCAGGAGCACCCAGAATCATTCACACCAACATCACTCACTCCCACCAATCTCAGGATAGGCAGGCCCCCAGAATCATTCACACACCAACATCACTCACTCCCACCAATCTCAGGATAGGCAGGCCACCCAGAATCATTCACACACCAACATCACTCACTCCCACCAATCTCCAGGATAGGCAGGGCCCCCAGAATCATTCACACACAACACCATCATCACTCCCACCAATCTCAGGATAGGCAGGGCCCCCAGAATCATTCACACACCAATCATTCACATCACTCCTCCCACCAATCTCAGGATAGGCAGGCCACCACAGAATCATTCACACACCAACACCACTCACTCCCACCAATCTCAGGATAGGCAGGCCCCCAGAATCATTCACACACCAACACCTCCACTCCCACCAATCTCTCCAGGCAGGGCCCCCAGAATCATTCACGCACCAACATCACTCACCTCACACCAATCTCAGGATAGGCAGGGCCCCAGAATCATTCACACACCAACACCACTCACTCCCACCAATCTCAGGATAGGCAGGGCCACCCAGAATCATTACCACCAATCTGCACTAACATTCACCAACACTCCCACTCCCACAATCTCCACAGGCAGGGCCCCAAGAATCATTCACACACAACAACTCCACCAATCTCAGGATAGGCAGGGCCACCCAGAATCATTCACATCCTCCTCCCACCAACATCACATCACCACCAATCTCAGGGATAGGCAGGGCCCCCAGAATCATTCACACACCACCACTCCTCCCACCAATCTCCAGGATAGCAGGGCCCCCAGAATCATTCACACACCAACATCACTCACTCCCACCAATCTCAGGATTCACACACTAACATCACTCCCCCACCAATCTCAGGAATCATTCACAAAGATCATTCACCAACATCACTCCTCCCACCAATCTCCAGGACAGGCAGGGCCACCCAGAATCATTCACACACCAACACCACTCACTCCCACCAATCTCAGGATAGGCAGGCCCCCAGAATCATTCACGCACCAACATCATCATTTCCTCCCACCAATCTCAGGATAGGCAGGCCCCCAGAATCATTCACACACCAACATCACTCACTCCCACCAATCTCAGGATAGGCAGGGCCCCCAGAATCATTCACACACCAACATCACTCCTCCCCAATCTCAGGATCAGGATGGGCCCCCCCAGAATCATTCACACCAACATCACTCCCACAATCTCATGCCCCTGAATCATTCATAACATCACTCCCACCAATCTCAGGATGAGGCAGGGCCACCCAGAATCATTCACACACCAACATCACTCACTCCACCAATCTCAGGATAGGCAGGGCCCCCCAGAATCATTCATCACACACCATCACTCTCCACCAATCTCAGGACCAGGGCCCCCAGAAACATTCACACCAACATCACCTCAATCTCAGGATAGGCAAGGGCCCCCAGAATCATTCACACCAACATCCCACTCCCTCCCACCAATCTCAGGATAGGCAGGGCCCCCAGAATCATTCACACACCAACATCACTCACTCCACCAATCTCCAGGATAGGCAGGGCCCCCAGAATCATTCACACACCAACATCACTCACTCCCACCAATCTCAGGATAGGCAGGGCCCCAGAATCATTCACACACCAACATCACTCACTCCCACCAATCTCAGGATAGGCAGGGCCCCCAGAATCATTCACACACCAACATCACTCACTCCCACCAATCTCAGGATGGCAGGGCCACCCAGAATCATTCACACCAACACTCACTCCCACCAATCTCAGGATAGGCAGGGCCACCCAGAATCATTCACACACCAACATCACTCACTCCCACCAATCTCCAGGATAGGCAGGGCCACCCAGAATCATTCACACCAACACCACTCACTCCCACCAATCTCAGGATAGGCAGGGCCCCCAGAATCATTCATTCACTCACACCCCACCAATCTCCAGGATAGGCAGGCCCCAAAATCATTCACACCCACCAATCACTCCCACAATCTCAGGATAGGCAGGGCCACCCAGAATCATTCACACACCAACATCACTCACTCCCACCAATCTCAGGATAGGCAGGGCCACCCAGAATCATTCACACACCAACATCACTCACTCCCACCAATCTCAGGATAGGCAGGGCCCCCAGAATCATTCACACACCAACATCACTCACTCCCACCAATCTCAGGATGAGGCAGGGCCACCCAGAATCATTCACACACCAACATCACTCACTCCCACCAATCTCCAGGATAGGCAGGGCCCCCCAGAATCATTCACACACCAACATCACTCCTCCCACCAATCTCAGGATAGGCAGGGCCACCCAGAATCATTCACACCAACATCACTCACTCCCACCAATCTCAGGATAGGCAGGGCCCCAGAATCATTCACACACCAACATCACTCACTCCCACCAATCTCAGGATAGGCAGGGCCCCAGAATCATTCACACACCAACATCACTCACTCCACCAATCTCAGGATAGGCAGGGGCCACACACCGACATCATTCCCACCAATCTCAGGATAGGCAGGGCCCCAGAACATTTCACCAACATCACTCCCACCAATCTCCAGGATAGGCAGGGCCCCCAGAATCATTCACACACCAACACCACTCACTCCCACCAATCTCAGGATAGGCAGGGCAGGGCCATCCCAGAATCATAGGCAGGGCCCCAGAATCACACCAACATCACTCACTCCCACCAATCTCAGGATAGGCAGGGCCCCCCAGAATCATTCACACACCAACATCACTCACTCCCACCAATCTCAGGATAGGCAGGGCCCCCAGAATCATTCACACACCAACATCACTCACTCCCACCAATCTCAGGATAGGCAGGGCCCCCCAGAATCATTCACGCACCAACATCACTCACTCCCACCAATCTCAGGATAGGCAGGGCCACCCAGAATCATTCACACACCAACATCATTCACACCCACCAATCTCAGGATAGGCAGGACCACCCAGAATCATTCACACACCAACACCACTCACTCCCACCAATCTCAGGATAGGCAGGGCCCCCAGAATCATTCACACACCAACATCACTCACTCCCACCAATCTCAGGATAGGCAGGGCCCCCCAGAATCATTCACACACCAACACCACTCACTCCCACCAATCTCAGGATAGGCAGGGCCCCCAGAATCATTCACACACCAACACCACTCACTCCCACCAATCTCAGGATAGGCAGGGCCCCCAGAATCATTCACACACCAACATCACTCACTCCCACCAATCTCAGGATAGGCAGGGCCCCCCAGAATCATTCACACACCAACACCACTCACTCCCACCAATCTCAGGATAGGCAGGGCCCCAGAATCATTCACACACCAACATCACTCACTCCCACCAATCTCAGGATAGGCAGGGCCACCCAGAATCATTCATCACCAACATCACTCACTCCCACCAATCTCAGGATAGGCAGGCCACCCAGAATCATTCACACACCAACATCACTCACTCCCACCAATCTCAGGATAGGCAGGGCCCCCAGAATCATTCACACCAACACCACTCACTCCCACCAATCTCAGGATAGGCAGGGCCCCCAGAATCATTCACACACCAACATCACTCACTCCCACCAATCTCAGGATAGGCAGGGCCCCCAGAATCATTCACACACCAACATCACTCACTCCCCCACCAATAGGCAGGGCCCCCAGAATCATTCACACAGGCACTCCCACCCCCAGGAATCATTCAGAATCATTCACCACCAACATCACTCCCACCAATCCCAGGGCCCCCAGAATCATTCAACACCAACTCAGGATAGGCAGGGCAGGGCCCCCAGAATCATTCACGCACCAACATCACTCACACCCACCAATCTCAGGATAGGCAGGGCCACCCAGAATCATTCACGCACCAACATCACTCACACCCACCAATCTCAGGATAGGCAGGGCCCCAGAATCATTCACACACTAACATCACTCACTCCCACCAATCTCAGGATAGGCAGGGCCCCCCAGAATCATTCACACACCAACATCACTCACTCCCACCAATCTCAGGATAGGCAGGGCCACCCAGAATCATTCACGCACCAACATCACTCACTCCCACCAATCTCAGGATAGGCAGGGGCCCCAGAATCATTCACACACCAACATCACTCACTCCCACCAATCTCAGATAGGCAGGGCCCCCCAGAATCATTTACGCACCAACATCACTCACACCCACCAATCTCAGGATAGGCAGGGCCACCCAGAATCATTTACGCACCAACATCATTCACACCCACCAATCTCAGGATAGGCAGGGCCCCCCAGAATCATTCACACACCAACACCATCACCACCCCACCAATCTCAGGATAGGCAGGGCCCCCCAGAATCATTCACACACCAACATCACTCACTCCTCCCACCAATCTCAGGATAGGGCAGGGCCCCCCAGAATCATTCACACACCAACATCACTCACTCCCACCAATCTCAGGATAGGCAGGGCCCCCAGAATCATTCACAACATCACTCACTCCCACCAACATCACTCACTCCCACCAATCTCAGGATAGGCAGGGCCCCCAGAATCATTCACGCACCAACATCACTCACTCCCACCAATCTCAGGATAGGCAGGGCCCCCAGAATCATTCACACACCAACATCACTCACTCCCACCAATCTCAGGATAGGCAGGGCCCAGAATCATTCAGAATCATTCACTCCCACCAATCTCAGGATAGGAAGCCCCCCACCAACATCACTCACTCCCACGAATCTCAGGATCGGCAGGGCCCCCCAGAATCATTCACGCACCAACATCACTCACTCCCACCAATCTCAGGATAGGCAGGGCTTCCCAGAATCATTCACACACCAACATCACTCACTCCCACCAATCTTAGGATAGGCAGGGCCTCGCAGATTCATTCACGCACCAACATCACTCACTCCCACCAATCTCAGGATAGGCAGGGCCACCCAGAATCATTCACGCACCAACATCACTCAGTACCACCAATTTCAGGATAGGCAGGGCCACCCAGAATCATTCACACACCAACACCACTCACTCCCACCAATCTCAGGATAGGCAGGGCCCCAAAGAATCATTCACACACCAACATCACT
>NW_027100720.1:878942-901766 GCF_040412425.1 Macrobrachium rosenbergii | reverse complement strand
CGACCTCTGGAACTTTGGAGAAGTTAGACAGCAAAGCAGAACATTTACAGAACATTGGTGTTTCTGGTGTTCAGGAATAGGAACGAATTAGGAATGATAATTACCAATTCTTTCGCCTGGCCAAATTCATTATCCTCCACTGCATTAACGACAATGAATCGCTTGAAACAATTCCCAATTCCCCTTCCGACAATCCACGACCCCATTACAGTCAGTTAGAGTCATTAACCCACTCCGCAGGGAGGATTGATTTGACCTCTAATCCAGGTCGTGTTGACCTGAGCTTAGAGGATCAAAGTGGGAGAGAGATTATGAGGTCACACGATTCTCAGAATGAGATCAGGTCGATTATGAGATTATCTGGACGAAATAACCAGTGAAATTGAAAGGCTTTAGGGGAGATAATGAATGAAATGGCTTTTGGAATGAGAGAGTGAATAAAAGGCCTTTGGAATCAGAAAGTGAATAAAAGGCCTTGGGAATCAGAAAGTGAATAAAAGGCTTTTGGAAATGGGAAAGTGAATAAAAGGCTTTGGAATGAGAAAATGGCTTTAAAATGCGATTACAAAAAGGAAAAGAAAAGATGAAAAAATTAGAAAATGCTTCTCGGAAAAATGAAGGAAAGGATCAGGAACTGTAAAAGAACTTCTGTGACTGGAAGAGAACTTTTAGAACGGAATTCAATAGAGAGTTTAGGCCAAAGGCCAAGCACTGGGACCCATGAGGTCATTCATTGCTGGAAAGGAAATTGAGAGCAGGTAGGATTGAAAGGTGTAACAGGAGGAAAACCTCATAGTTGCAATAATTGTTCGGAGAGGGTTGAGGATAGCAAGACGGAAGAAAGAGAATGAGAAAGGAGGTAGAGTAAAAGGAATGAAAGGCGTTGCGACTCGGGGCCGAAGGGACATTGCAAAGAACCTTTAGCAATGCCTACAGTGTACCCCGTGAGGTACACTGGCGCCACTACGCCCTAAGGGAGAGAACTTTTAGAGATTAGGAAAATGGTAGACGAGACAGGAAGAGAAGATTAAAAATGCTTGAAGGGGAACAGGCAACTGAAGAGTAATGCGCTGAAATGGAAGAGGGAGATTAAAGACTGGAAAATGAGAGCAAACTGAGAGATGAATAATTGAAATGGAAAATGGCTCGCTAAAGAGGATGGATTTGAAGTATTCATACATATTAACTAAAGCGAATACGCTCGCATCTCACTCTCTGATCTCCGGGTTGTCACGCAAAGCACTGGGGCGCTTCCAGTGATGAGTGGGAGCAAAGTACAAGAGGGGTTATACAGCAAGATTAACAAAATAAAAGTAGGGACGGGGGTAAATTAAAAGGCTACGAAGTGAGTGTAGCTAGGGGGCAGAATGGATGATGCAAACATCCCTTCAGTAATGCCTACAGTGCATCACTTGAGCATACTTATATACATACATTTGTAAGTGTGAGATTCTACACATACACATATATAAATACACCTATACATACACTATACACTGCTGCATGTAAGAGAAATAGAGAGAATCACATCCACTTACTGCCAATCTTCACGTTAAAAAATTAAGTCCCCCAAACGGCCCTAAAAAAACAACGTACCAGCAGGAGCAGAAAGAAGGAAGAGGGAGCAGGTAGAAGGAAGAAGAAGGAAGAAAAGGAGGACTGAATGAAATTCCCACTTACCTTCCGGCAGGAAGAGAACCAAAACGAAGCAAGACGCAAACACCACGAGACGAAAGCTGGTCAAAGTCACGGCACGTTCGCACGACATCCTGGAAGGGAAACGCGTCGTGGTTAGTAATGTGATATATATGGGGACACACTGTATATATATGTGTATATCTATATATGTATAATTATGTGGAAACTTTCACCACACATTTACTTTTTCTGTGTGTGTAACTTTACATCATCCAGCCCGGGGTCAGCCTCGATATCCCCTGCATAGGTAAGTCAGGATGCGTTTAAGGATGGTTCGTAACGTCCACACAGTGGGACTTAAAGTCTTGACCCTCTATAATGTTGATAACTCTTTAGAACGAGTTTCCTATATCCATAATACACTTACCCAGATTGGCAGTGACCAACCGCAGTCAGTTAATTACCAGGTACCTAATTAATGGCCCACTCACTCATGAGGTGAATGCCATACCCACAATACACAATTTATTCATATATATATATTTCTATTAACAAATGTTAAGCCATAAACATTGTTTAATATACAATCCACTATGCCTTGGGAAAGACTTATACCCAAGTTGAATTGTAATTGATAAATACTTCGTCCACACACAGTGACTTTGACCACTCAGCCATCAAGAGATCCATCTCCCTTGATAGGTCAGTGATCAAAGTCACTGCCTACAGCCATTTCTAAACTAAAAGCAATGGTTTGAATCATGCCAGTGACGCAGCACTTATCAATTATAATTCCACTTTGATGTAAGATATTCCAGAGATACAGTGAATTTTATAATTTTGTATGAAACGATATTTGTGGCTTAATATCTGTGAATATAAAAAATATGTATATTTATAAAAATAAATATAAGTATATAAATATATAAAATTATAAACGTATATCTTGCGTATTTCCCTCACAACCTTTCAGTGCATTTTCCTACTTCAGGCAGCTTATACGCTCCGTCCATTAGGGTCTTATCACCATATTCCAAGAATTGGCCGCTTGCTCACGCCAAAATGGACATTGGAGACAGTCCCAAAATCCCGCCCTTAAGCCCAACTGGCCACAGAGGCTATTTTCACCCGAGCAACCATTCCCACCCAGGTAACTGTGACCCTTTACTTTCATTCTCCCTCGACAAGACTTTGGGCTTTAGGACACGAAAAGAAAACGGATTTCCACTGTGCAGTACAACGAGGAACCCTTTCCCCCGCCCCCACCGTGGCCTGAGTCCCAAATCCCTCCCTGGTCCTTCCCAGACGGCCCTGTCCCCAAATCCTTCCCGAAAACTAGACGGTCTTTCCCAAACGGCCCTGTCCCCAAACACTCCCCACAATCCTACAGCTCTACCTGGACCTCCCAGACGTCCCCCTAATCGAAGGGCATGCCTCTTCCAATGGCCCTTCCCTCTCCGGGCCTTCCCAGACGGCCCTATCCCCAAACACTCCCCACAATCCTACAGCCTACCCGGACCTCCCAGACGCCCCCCTAATCGAAGGGCATGCCTCTTCCAATGCCCCTTCCCTCCCCGGGACCTTCCCAGACGGCCCTAAACCAAAGGGCTTCTCCCTCCTTCTCCCTGCCAAGGATCCAAAGGCGTACCCGTCTTCAACCTCCTTTCCTAGCCAGGCTCCATTAGGAGAGATTCACCAGTAACAGAAGGTAGCACTATTTGCTTTTTTTTTTTTTTTTTCTATTCAGGGGAAAGCACAGAATGCAGAGTGGCGCCTCTGACCTGGGGAAGTGAAACAAAATGGAACGCAGTGGTGCTGGCGACCTGGGGGAGCGAAACAAATTGCTGGCAATTCGATGGGGCAATCCTTTCTCTCTCTCTCTCTCTCTCTCTCTCTCTCTCTCTCTCTCTCTCTCTCTCTCTCTCTCTCTCTCTCTCTCTCTCTCTATAGTAAGCTTCGGTGTTTAAACTTTTAATGTTTGTTTTTGTTGATTTAGTCTTGTTTATTTGTTTATCTTTCCGTTATATACCAGTTTATGGCTTGTCTATAATAATAATAATAACAATAATAATAATAATAATAATAATTCAGAATCTATGCTTTTCAATATAAACATCCAAGATATAATAAATATTATAATAAAGAAAATTTTATAATCAACATTCCTTCCCATACTATATACATATATATAGATAGATAGATAGATAGATATAGATATACGAAACCATTTTTCAAATATAAAATAAAATAGATGAATATTCCAACATAATATTCATGTTGCCTTCATACATTTTCATACATATTTTCATACATAAGTAAGCGTGGTATCATGAAGAATGCATATGTAATTATACCAGAGAGAGAGAGAGAATAATGTATATTAGAATGCATATGTCATTACACCAGAGAGAGAGAGTAATGTATATTAGAATGCATATGTGATTACACCAGAGAGAGAGAGAGAAAAAGAATAATGAAGAATGCATACGTAATTACACCACAGAGAGAGAGAGAGAGAGAGAGAGAGAGTGAGTGAGTACAATTCACCTCTAGATTCCATTGCCTAAGGGAATTTACCCCTGAATGTCATTCTCTTCAGGAATTTCCACAATGCCTTTGGGGGTTGGCCCTCGGCCCCATTAACTGAGGAAATTGGTGAGGTTATGTTAGGCAATCCCCAGTTCTCATTTGGCTAAAATGGATTAACTGATTATCAAGAAAATGAAATCATAGAAATTATAGAGCAGGTTATGTAAATTTTTATATAATTTTCTTAAGCTGTCGGTAAATTTCCCCAGCTGACATCACTGAAGTACTGCATTAAGAGCATTGTCAACTGACATTTGGTTAAAATTGGTTATATGACAGAATTGGTTATATAAGTGAATGTAATAAGAGAATTCCCACTATGAAATTCTGGTTGATGGAATTTCCCAAAATATAATTCTCTCTCTCTCTCTCTCTCTCTCTCTCTCTCTCTCTCTCTCTCTCTCTCTCTCTCTCTCTCTCTCTCTCTCTCTCTCTCTCTCTCCAGTAAATTTAACATTGGAAGGTCCCGGCCTGCCCTGTTACATAATTAGTTGATGTTAATGTTGAGTCCGCAAGGAAATTATTTTAACATTTGCCAACTCGGAATTACAGTTGGAATAGAGCGGAAATTATATTGTACAAAAATGAAATATATATGATTATTACACTGAGAGAGAGAGAGAGAGAGAGAGAGAGTTCACTAACCTAAGAAATAATCTGAATATTAAACTGTCTTTTAATTCCTAAATTCCCGCAATATTCCGTCAGCGTCGATGACGACGCGCCTGATAGAGAGCACAGCTGAAACTTGAACCTAAATAAACTTGCGGTTACGAGTAACCCCCCTCGAAAAATAATCCCTAATTCTGTAGCTTTGTTTGTTAATTTTCAGTAGATTTCGCTCAAAGTTTAACCATTCTGAAAGGAATACCTCCTGAATACATGTGCCAAGTTTCATGAAATTCAGTTTGGCCATTTTTGAAATATCAAGGACACATCCGCACAAACACGCAGACGAAAGTCAAAGGCTTATGCTCCGTTCAACCAATATACAGGTCTCTCTCTCTCTCTCTCCCTCTCTCTCTCTCTCTTTCTCTGTTAACCTCTCAATATCATCCAGCAGGGTTCCAGTTTTCCAGGAATGGTATTACAAGCATCGAACGGTCTCGCTCATAAAAGATTATTGTCTGGTGCTTTCAATCGTGATTAAACACAACCCTGTCTGTATTTATTACTCCGTGGATTATATACCTGAAAGAATCACGGACATACAATATATATATATATATATATATATATATATATATATATATATATATATATATATATATATATATATATATATATATATATATATATAATATACACATGACTCCCATGGTCAAGCGGTTACTAACCTAACCTCAGCACCGAGTACCCCAAAATCGATCCCACGAGTGGGAAAAGAAGGGCATCTTTGGGACCCTATACAGGTAAAACCATTATCCTTCTGCTAACCCAAGCAGCGAATCACGCATCAGGTGGTCAGTCACATGTGTAGGGTCGCAGCGAAGGTGAAAGGAAATACTGTCCCCAAAATTTGGAAAAGGTTTGTGATGATAATTTATTATTATTACAATTATTATTGTTATTATTATTATTATCATTATTATTTTAGGAATAGTAGTATAGCTTCCATTAAATATCAGAGGATCTATAAGTAAACTTATGTCCTATTAACTGCACTAATAACAAGGTTATGACAAGAATCTAAGGAAACATCCTTCAATATTGACATAGTTCCGATGACTCTACCAAGTCTCCTGAAATATTCCCTCTCCTTCCCTCTCCCTCTCTCCCTTTCCAACCTCCTCCTCCTCCCCCCCTACACCCCCTTTCAATATTAACATAGTTGGGACGAGTTATGTAAACTGTTAGGATGAACAGAGCCATATTTCAGGGGAAATAAAAAACCGGGCTGTCTCCAGTCCAATGGTTGGAACATCAAACTAAACCATGCGTCGCTTTTTACTTGTATGGAACAAGTTGATTCGTCTTCGATAAGTTTTTTTTAATCAAGCTGCTATGTAATTAAGAGTTATTTTTACTTTGGCTGGTAGACAGGAATATTGTTGCTCCAGTTGTGTTAGCTTAATCTCAGTTATGTAAAGAATTTCTGGTAATTTAGATCAAGGTATAGATGGTTAGATTCTGAGGGTATAATTCTACTTTAACTTCCTTTAACCTGACCTAACCTAACCTAACCTAACCTAATATTGGTTTGCCTCACTTACTAAAGATAATTAGATTCTGAGGTTCTGATGATACTATAACTCCCTTCAGTCTAATCTAACCTAACCTAACCTAAACTAACCTTACCTAACCTAACCTAACCTAACACTGGTTTCCCTAACTTATACTGCCATAATCAACTATATATTTATTGCGTCTTGATTTATTTATATGTTGTTGTTATTTTTATTTCTATATATTTCTTTACTTATTATCCTTTTTTGACCTCTGTTATTCATTATTCCTTCACGTACGGGCATCCGGGTCAAAATTTCAGGTCAAATCATATCGAAATAAACAATAATAAACATTGAGAAAATATATATAGCTTTTTCTGTATCTTATATATATATATATTATTTAGTATTAGAAAGAGACCATCATTCCTTGAAGTGTACTGCAGAGAGAGAGAGAGAGAGAGAGAGCTCTGAATACACAAAAATGCTTCTACCCATTTCTACTTCCAGTGTTGGGGAGACCCCTTGTTGTTAGGAGAGAGAGAGAGAGAGAGAGGTGTAATGGATTTCACGCTTCCATTTCAGATTCTGTTTGCTGGTCTTGCCCCAAATGTGACTGAAATTTGGGCAGAAAATGTTGCCCCATATATGAATTGATATTTTTATTCTGTGAAAATTATGAATTAATGTCATCTTTCCCCTTCCATGAGGCTGAGTTCGTCTACGCGTGAATTCATACTTATTCATATTTATTCATACAGAGAGAGAGAGAGAGTCTCAGTTATGAAGGGTAATATTTTTCATTTCTCTGCGACCGGATTAAGCGACTCTTTTTAGTCTTCTGTAAAAGATAAACGATTGTGCCGGCTTTGTCTGCCCGTCCGCACTTTTTCTCTCCACACTTTTCTCTTCAGACTCAACAACATGGGACACTAATTTCCATTCCCCAGACAAAGTGACGCACGGAATAAGAATTAGACTGGTTCTGTACGACTGAGTACATTCTGAATCACGCTCATCTAAGGAATCATTCATCCTATGAATTCCGAGGAAACCGATTCATTAAATATGCAAATTCGTCCCGATGGAGGAAGCAGGGTTGCCAAATAACTTGATAGTCAAACCGCGGTACAAAGCCTTAAAAACAGCGGCAATAACCTGAAAAGTAGCCCAATTTTTTATCCGACATGAAACATTGATTGGATAGTGTATTTTTACTACAATTACAGCTTTTTCTACATTCGTTTATTACCTCCCCAATGTGATCAACAGAATTTAATTAGGTATGGCAAGCAATGCACACGGAAAGTTTCAAATCCGTAGCTTTTTGGTTGATGTCAGTCTGCTTGGTTTGCAAAGATGAAGTACTGGCCAAAAACCTCGTAACATTGCTTCCTCTTGCTTTTACATATGATTTATGGGTCCCAGTATTAGCATGTTTCATTAAATCTGAATGGTGAGCTCTTATGACAGCATTGCAAAAACGACATCGTGCTTTTGTTTCATCTCCAGAACACTTTTAACCCAATATTTCAAGAGTTCCTCACTCTCCCATTTAGGATAATAATGTTTCTTATAAACACTAAAATTGCACTTTTTTGGCATCTTAACGCAGTCAACCTTCTCACTGAATGGGAAAAATGAATCTGACCAGTGACTCATATTTCGAAATGAATTACCCTTAACGCCTCAATTCCTGTTTAGTGTCTGGACGGCGACAGTCTGATCAACCAACAGCTAAAACAAAAAAAAAAAAAAACTGTAATATTTCATTATTATGCTTGAAACAGTATTTATTAAAATCCAAAATAGAGGTAGATTCAATATACGTCTTTCCGTTACGATAAATATGAAATATTACATTTGTAAAGGCCTATAAAACGGATTTAGTGATGCCGCGGTTTTGTGTCACCAAAGTAGCCCAATTTTAGGTAAGTAGCGGCACCATTTCATAGGCCGCGGCAAGCAGTTCAAAAGTAGCCCAATTGGGCGGGTAAACCGCGGGTTTGGCAACACTGGGAGGAAGGGTAAATGAATTTCAATGCGCTGCAGAAAAAGGTAATTTTTGAGGTAAGGCAGCTTCAAGGGTAAATAGATGTTACGTCTGACTCAGTCACTTATATCCCATCTCATTCAACTGGAAGATAGATGACTGGAGAAAGTCAACAGAAGTGAATCTTCTGTGGGTCCTAAAGACTACAGGCTTCTTCTGTGGGTCCTAAAGACCACAGGTTTCTTCTGTGGGTCCTAAAGACTACAGGCTTCTTCTGTGGGTCCTAAAGAATACAGGTTTCTTCTGTGGGTCCTAAAAAGTCTGTAAGCAAAGGGAGAAGTGAATCGCAGACTACAGATTGATTCTGTGGGTCCTAAAAAGTCTGTAAGCAATGGGAGAAGTGAATCACAGACTACAGATTGATTCTGTGGGTCCTAGAAAAATTTGTAAGCAATGGGAGAAGTGAATCACCAGTATGGACTAGCTAGCAAGCTCTGAAATGGCTTGGTCATGTAGGAAGAGCGGGAGAACGTAGCTTAGTCGAACGAGAACTTAGCTTTTCAGTCCGGCTAGAGAAGAGACTAAGACTCAAAGATTAAAAGGCAAGTATTGAGACATTAACTGTGGTGAAAGGGTGATAATTCAAAGGGGTGATAATTCTAAAGGAGATATGACGTCAGTGTCACACAGACGCCTCCACAGAAACCAAATACTATCCAGACGTCTACTCTACAGACACAAATCCTATTCCTTTTTCAAGAAAATCCTACCTGGGACACGATGGCGTCACAGCAGATCTTCCAGATCTTCCAGTCCATTGGCCTTAACCTTCCTCCCTACTTTATCTCCTTTCCAGCCTCCTTCCTCCTCCTCCTCATCATCAATACTAACCTCTCTCTCTCTCTCTCTCTCTCTCTCTCTCTCTCTCTCTCTCTCTCTCTCTCTCTCTCTCTCTCTCTTCCAGCAAACCCATACAACCATCCCTCTCTTTGTCTGGGGCTGGAAAGTGCTGTATAATGTCTGGAAGACATCTCCACTGAGAGCTGGAGTTTAGCAGTTGTGGAATTCAATAAGGAGTTATTGAGGTTTCCAGAGCCCCCTTTCCAGGGGCGATGGAACGTGTCCAGAGAAGCGTCTGGAAAGTTGTGGAAAACGATGTCGAATTCGTTAGGGTTCTTTGTGGTTCCAGAATTTGCTGGAAGTCATTGATAATTTCGACAGTGATATTAATAAATTTATGTAGTTTTATTATATATAATATATATATATTTATTATATATATATATATATATATATATATATATATATATATATATATATATATATATATATATATTTATTTTTTTATCATTACGAAAACATTTTAAGATATTAAAAGCAGATATACATCATTTTACATCATTTTATTCATAAATTTAATTTGGTTTCAACTGGTCTTGTGATGAATCATTTCTGGTATAGCCAAAAGCTTCTTCATTTCAGATAATAATAATAATAATAATAATAATAGTTCAGTAAAGGATAATATTTGTTGGAAAAACTTCCCAGCCACTGTCAAAGTTGACCTTTGATCTCATGAATAAATCAATGAGTCATAAGGTGAGTGGGGATTATTCATGTTCCGCAGGGGAAATATTTATGGTTGGGTTTTACATGATATTTATATTTTATATTTATATTTTCTATATTTTATATTTTATATCTATATTCTATGTTTTATATTTATATTTTGTATATACATATTTAATATCTATATTTTATATTTATATCTATATTTTATATTTTGTATATATTTTATATATATATATTTTGTATTTATATTTTTTATATTTTATATTTATATCTTTATATCTATATTATATATTTATATTTTTCATATTTATATTTCATATCTATGTTTTATACTTATATATTCTATATCTATGTTTTATATTTATATCTATATTTTATATTTATATTTTGAATATATTTTATATATATATATTTTTCATATTTATATTCCATATCTATGTTTTATATTTATATTTTGAATATTTACATTTCATATATATATTTTATATTTATATTTTTATATTTAAATTTTATATATTTTATATTTTGTATATTCATATTTATACTTATATTTTTTATATTTATATTTTTTATATTCATATTTTATATTTAAATGATTTACTAAGTGTCTGAACTTGTAAACGTCATATCTCAAGAACGACTGGGCGGATTTTGGTGAAAATTTGGGATAATATTCATTGGGTAACACCCTACAGGTGACCAACTCTTTCGACTGATTCACTGTTCCACTGAACTTCAGAAGCTGTTCCGCTTCTCAGGCGGTTTGATGGGATCCGTCAACCCGCCTCTTCTCATATCTCCTCTGGGAAATCTATCCTCTTTCGATTACACAGCTATGAACTTTCTTTTCCTGCTACTGCCTAGCTTTGGAATTCTATCCAAGCTTCTGTGTTCCCTGATAGGTACAATTGCTCTTCTGTCCTTTGTTCTTTTGTACTTCGAAGTGGCGTTAATAGATTCTATCAGTGTATAGATATATAGATATACATAGATATATAGATAGATAGATGTATAGATATTTAAATAGAAAGATAGTTAAATAGATAGAGAGATAAACAGTCAGACATACAGCTAATGACACCTGGAAACACAAAGAGAGAAGGAGATTCCCCAAGCTAATCATTCCCCCCAGAGGAGCTTAAATGCAACAGGTGTATTTCAAGGTCAGAGAGAGAGAGAGAGAGAGAGACTCTCTGACCTGGAGATTTGTGGTCTCACATAGCTATAACCCAGGGTTCAATCCCATGGAGGAGACACCACTCGCTATCATGTTTAGTGGAGAATCTAAGGGGGTGAATTATGTACCTGGTTGGTGGTCGACTGCTGTAAGTCGAAGAAAGGTTGGGAAATGGGATGGGGGCTTGCAACTGCGTCCCAAAAGAATTAGTTGAAAATACACACACATTATATACCATTCCTAGAACCAGTAACAATAGCCATCAGATTTAACTGCTTCCTATCACTTCAAAAAAGACATGGAGAGTCCTTTCCAGCCATTTTTCCTGGACAGGATCCGGGTGACTTTTCCCTGGAAGTCTCTGGAAGTTTCTGGAAGTCTGTTTTCAGACGTTTATAGAGAAGGAAGGAAAGTCTGGAAACCTCAGTGACTGGAAATCTTTGGAAGTCTGCTTCCAGACGTTTATAGAGAAGGAAGGAAAGTCTGGAAACCTCAGTGACTGGAAATCTCTGGAAGTCTGCTTCCAGACGTTTATAGAGAAGGAAGGAAAGTCTGGAAACCTCAGTGACTGGAAATCTCTGGAAGTCTGCTTCCAGACGTTTATAGAGAAGGAAGGAAAGTCTGGAAACCTCAGTGACTGAAATCTCTGAAGTCTGCTTCCAGACGTTTATAGAGAAGGAAGGAAAGTCTGGAAACCTCAGTGACTGGAAATCTCGAAGTCTGCTTCCAGACGTTTATAGAGAAGGAAGGAAAGTCTGGAAACCTGTGACTGGAAATCTCTGGAAGTCTGCTTCCAGACGTTTATAGAGAAGGAAGGAAAGTCTGGAAACCTCAATGACTGGAAATCTCTGGAAGTTTGTTTCCAGACGTTTATAGAGAAGGAAGGAAGGTCTGGAAACCTCAATGACTCTGACTGGAAATCCCTGGAAGTCTGTTTTCAGACGTTTATAGAGAAGGAAGCAAAGTCTGGAAACCTCAATGACTGGAAATCTCTGGAAGTCTGTTTCCAGTCTGGAAACCTCAATGACTCTGACTGGATTCCAGAGGATCAAGTATGTGGGCCTCTGAGGCGTCTTCCAGTTCTGTAATGCTGGTCAGTTCCAGAATATCTGGAAAGCTAAGACTGGAAGGGGGAACAGGTGGTGCTGTCTATGAGTAGGGGGTATGGGAAGGGGGGAAAGGGAAGGGATAATGAAGAAGCTTTACCTGGAAAACTGGAATCAAGTAAGTGATCTCTAATTCGTCTTCCAGTTAGGTAATACTGATCAATTCCAGAATACCTGGAAAGCCTAGAATGGAAGAGGGAGAGGCGGTGCTACTGGAGAATGGGGAAAGGGAAAGGACAATAAAGACGCTTTACCTGGAAAACTGGAATGAATCCTACGGTGAAATCGTGTAATTCCAGACATGGAGGGGGGGGAGTCTTCCAGACATTATACAAGCTGTTCAGTTCCAGGTAAAGTGGAGGAAGGGTTGTGAGGACGGGTTAAGGAGGAGGGAGGGGGTGATGTTAGGGGGAAGGAGGAGGAGGAACCTGGAATCCTGGAATGGAGGGAGGAGCCTGGAATCCTGGAATGAAGGGTGGGAGGGGGAAGGGAGAGATTTAGCCTTCAATACAATACTGGGATGAGTGACGCCATGTCCAGATGGGGGATTTTTTAAGGAGAAAGAGAGAGAGAGAGAGAGAGGCTATCACAGACATCTTGTCATTCTCCCCTTTAATAACAGGTAGACGAGGCTCATCTTCCAGTGCCTCTCTCTCTCTCTCTCTCTCTCTCTCTCTCTCTCTCTCTCTCTCTCTCTCTCTCTCTCTCTCTCTCTTCTTTGAAGAATAAACAATCCAGCATTTTTAAGAGTAGACTTTGTCATTATTATTATTATTATTATTATTATTATTATTATTATTATTATTATTATTAATTACTCAAACCTCATAAAAAATCATTTGACCTGCAGATCACACCCAAAACCTATTTTCAAGGTCACAAGGTAACATTAAACCTATTTTCAAGGTCACATTAAAACCTATTCTCAAGGTCACAATAAAACCTATTTTCAAGGTCACAAGGTCACATCTCAGGAACAAGTGAAAAGAAGCGAATCAAATTTGGCCAATACATCCACAAGGCATCCATCTTCAAATGACTGACTTTTGGAATAAATCGACCCACAGTCGTCCTTGCAACACTCCAAAGACTGGGGCAAACTGTCACCACATCCCCACAAAGCCAGTGGACATATACCAGCAATTTCTGGTACTCAGAGGAGGTCACCAAGAAACACACCAAGGTCCCATCTGGCGCAGAGGTCGTCCATATGATTGACTCTCATAGTTAATAATTCTCTGAGGGTCGAGAATATTTGTTTTGCTGTCCCTGTTCTCTCGAGGGCAGGAGGGCCCAAGGATATTCTTCATGAATATGGGTAATATACGCTCGGATTTCTGGTAATATTTGTGTGTTTGTGTATATTTACCAATTCATCATCCATTTGGAAAGTTGACCAGCGGAAGGTAATTGTTTATTCAGGGGGCCAAATCTCTCATGAGTTTTTCTGTGATGATGGCGGGACATGATTCAAATCATGTCTAATCGATACTGATGCGTAGGAGGGTTTGGTAAATTGAGAATTTGTCAATTTGGATTATGAATAAATATTTTTGGGATTATCTGGTTATGTAAACAGACATTTCCTGACGCTATAATAATGGTGAAAGATTCAAATAATGTCTGATCGATATTGATGCGTAGGAGGGTTTGGTAAATTGAGGATCTGTCAATTTGGATTATAAATATTTTTGGGATTATCTGTTTATGTAAACAGACATTTCCTGACGCTATAATAATGGTGAAAGATTCAGATCATGTCTAATCGATATTGATACGTAGGAGGGTTTGGTAAATTGAGAATCTGTCAATATGGATTATAAATATTTTTGGGATTATCTGGTCATGTAAACAGCCATTTTGGAGAAGCTTCAAAACAATGATTTCAAATACGATGGAATGATAGAAATTTTACAAATATAAACTAAGTTTTAATCTATGTCGTGACGAGACCAAACGTTTAATATTGAATTATTTTCTTTAAAATATATATATATATAGAGAAATCATTCGTTTTCCAGCTAATTAACTCAAAGGGAAGTTCTCTCCTGTAGCGATCGAGGCTGGGAGTGAATTTCTTCAGGACAAAAATGGCGTTTTCTCTTCTGAGATTCCGACTGAATTTATTTCTTTCTTTTTAGGTTTCTGTAAAGGAAGACTGTTGTGCCGTCCGCACTTTTTCTGTCCGCACTTTTTCTTGTCCGCACTTAATTCTGTTATTATTATTATTATTATTATTATTATTATTATTATTATTATTATTATTATTATTATTAATTATTATTATGTCTTCCTCAGAGCCACAAAAACTTAGTGTCTCCCGTCCATTCTTCCCTCAACGTCTTATCATAAACACATCTTGGGAGACTATAATTAGCTATTAGCTATTGGCTATTGGCTATTTTTTCCTAGGGGGGGAGGGAGGGCTTATGTCACTCCGGAATATTCAAGAGAAAGGCCAATTTCCTCTCCCAAAATTGACTAGAATCTTAACTCAAGCTTGATAATTCTCCGTGATAGTTTCCTAGATAGTAGGTGACTGGTTTTAAATTATTATAATTATTATTACGCTTTTAGGTCAGTTAGCCTCTATGTTTGTCAAGCCTGGTCGTGCTGTTTGTATGATTGTAGAACTTAAATAAATAATGATGCTTTTTTTTCGCTATTTTTTTTAAATATTCACTTCTTGTGAGACTCACTCTACATGTATATAATATTTTGCAGGGTGCTCGTTCATTGCAACTGAAATGCATCTAAACAGCTCTGCTATATCTGAGATGGTTTTCGTGGCAACAAATAGCCAATTCTTGCCTGATTTCTCCAGAAATTTCAATCTCTACAGATGAGTACCAGGTGTATGCACCTACCAAGTTTCATCAAGATCTGTCCAGCCGTTCTTGAGATATCTTTCTAAAAAGTACAATGTATGCTCTGTTCAGAGCCTGACTAAACTTTGGGATTCTCGTAATGCTTCTGTTTTCTACCTTCAAGCAAATCTGTTAGTTATTTTTTTATTTTATTTACATCAGGACTATGCTACGATAGGCCATTTTGACTGCCACTCCCGGCGGCCTTCATATGACAATGAGAATTACTAAATAAACAAAAAGAATAAAAATAATGTGATTGAATGACACTATTTAAAGTGAGGTATTAATTATTGCTTTATAGTCTCTCTCTCTCTCTCTCTCTCTCTCTCTCTCTCTCTCTCTCTCTCTCTCTCTCTCTCCTCTCTCTCTCTCCTGGAAAAAGTGAATTATGTTAGGTGTTCATCCGTCCATACCAAACTCTCTCTCTCTCTCTCTCTCTCTCTCTCTCTCTCTCTCTCTCTCTCTCTCTCTCTCTCTCTCTCCTCCCTCCTAGAAAACCAAGCGAGTTACTTAGGCTGCCCATCCGTCCATATAAAACCCTCTCTCTCTCTCTCTCTCTCTCTCTCTCTCTCTCTCTCTCTCTCTCTTTGGACACTCACCCATCCATGGACGGAATTCAATTGCATCATCCCAAAACTTCTAGGGAACCAGTCAAAGTGTTTATGTTTGTTTATTCAGTGGAAAAACTTCCACTGAAAACTTTTTGGGGCAAATTCAGTTCGACGCCCACACGTACGAAATGGTTCTTTTCGAGGTCGTGGATTCGAATTATTATTTTTTTTATGTTTTTAAAAATATTTTTCTCGCTTTTTTTTAAACCTGAATCTGACGGTGGATATTGTTAGGTATTGTGATAGAGGTTCGTGGACTGGAATTATCTTTTATTATTTTTTTTTTATATTTTTAAAAATATTTTTCTAACTGTTTTTTAACTTTTCCAGACCAGAATCTGACGCTGGATTATTGCTAGGTATTATAAAATGTTTTATTTTTATTATTTGTCCGCTGAATATCTATTTAGTGTGGCGATATACAATTTAAAATGTCTGCATTGGAAGAATATATTCTAATACTTTAACAAAATATCTAAGGACTGAGAGAATTTATCTGATTGTATTAATATACATCTAAAGAGAAGAAAAATATATTTTAATGTTTTCAAAAAATATCTAAATGATGGAGAGAGAATATTTCTGAGTTGCTTTAACAAAATATCTAAATAAACTAAGAATTTATTTTAGAACTTCAAAAATCTTGATAATGATAGACTGTACGTGAATATATTCATATATAACATTTAAGTCTGCTTTTAACAGTAAAATATTCATTTTTAATATACATATACATATATATACATATGTATATTCATAAATATTCTCATCCCGTATCTCCCCGAGGTATCAAACCATGAATTATGGGAATTAACATAAAATATGCATGAGTTGTATTCAAATACTTTCTCCTTCGTCTGATTCATTCAACATTTTAATCCTTCGTCTCCTCATTCCATCATTTATCAACTTATTTATTACGGTTCTTATCTATTCAGTTCTTGCTTGATGTTAATAATAATAATAATAATAATAATAATAATAATGGCCTCACCTAACCTATTCTGTGAAAGGATGCTTCATCAAATCCTATTCATAGGATTTATCGCAGGACGCTTTGCATCACAAAGCCCAGGAGAGAGAGAGAGAGAGAAAATAAAATTATATATACTTAACTTGAGAGCGAGAGAGAGAAAAAAAATAAAATTATATATACTTAACTTGAGAGAGAGAAAATAAAATGATATATACTTGACTTGAAAGCGAAAGAGAGAGAGAGAAAATAAAATTATATACACTTAACTTGAGAGAGAGAGAGACAATATTCTCAACTGAATATCTCCCATCAACATCTCTCCCTACAAAATAACAAAACCATTAGTCTCTAAAAAAAAAATCTAAATAACTCACAATGAAAAAATTAGGAAAACAAAAAAAAAAACTTATTGAACTTCGTTGCAGATAAAAGAAACATAAAAAAATATATACATAAATAAACAATTTTTAAATATCTGCTCTGAATCGGAAACAGACTTTTTGTTTTTTTAATTTTTTGCTCGAAGGCAGAACAATCAGGAACTATTTTCTGCTTTTGAATTTCACACAGTGGGATTTGTATTACACGTCTGAATAGGATTGGAAAGGAGGCTTGAATAGGATTGGAAAGGAAGCCTGAATAGGATTGGAAAGGAAGCCTGAATAGGATTGGTTAGGAAGCCGCTTTTATTATTGATATAAAACATCTGAGGCTTTCACCTGAAAATCATTGTCAGAGAAGAATCATTGAATGAATAATAATGGATCCCTTTTTCAAACAAATTGCTGAGTCAACAGAATTTTGATAGAAGGACAAGCGCTGGGACCTACGAGAGAAGGAAAATGAGAAGAAAAGTGTGTTTATTGAGAGGGTTGATGAAGGTAATTTGGAAGGGAGAGAATATGGAAAGAGGTACAGTAAAAGAATTGAAAGGGGTTCCAGCCAGGAGCCTACGGGACACCGCAAAGAACTTTAACTGAAGTGAAACTGACCTTTCAAAAGTTGAGCCCAACAATCTTTAGGGGAGAAGCAACCTGCAAAAAAAATAGAAAGGATATTTAATTATCTATTAATTTCAACTTGTTTCCGAGTGACCTGTCTAATTCTTCATCGAAATATCTCGAGAATGGATGGCCGGATTTAGATGATACTTGGTCATTTCTTTCACTGGGTTACCCTTTGCTGATGATCAAATTTGGGTTGGGTGTCATTCAAAATATTCATGGTTTAGAAGCATTAATCAGCTTGGATGACTCTCTCTCTCTCTCTCTAGCATTATTTATTATCACATGAATTATCCCTTTTCATAGATGAGAGAAAAATAGATAAATGTTACCTATATGAATGCAAAATTCCAAGTACAGTCTCTCTCTCTCTCTCTCTCTCTCTCTCTCTCTCTCTCTCTCTCTCTCTCTCTCTCTCTCTCTCTCTCTCGTTTTAGAAAGTGAATAAATGTATGATATACATATATACATCTAAGGGAAGTGTATCAATGCTTGATATACATATATACAATTAAGAAAAGGGCATCAATACTTGATATACATATATACATCTAAGGGAAGGGTATAAACGTATGATATACACATGCATACATATGTATACACCCTCCACAAACCGCTCAGACCATTACCAAAACCGTAGGACGCAACAACGACCAAAAAAATAGGTCGTTGCCCAAAGCTACACACATTGGTCGGCGCAGATGCCATTATGCCTTCGTGAAATTTTAAAACGAATAGCCAGGGACATTCAGGTGAAATGAAAAGGGCTGGCTCTCTCTCTCTCTCTCTCTCTCTCTCTCTCTCTCTCTCTCTCTCTCTCTCTCTCTCTCTCTCTCTCTCTCTCTCTCTCCATTTTTATGGGGGTAAAGGTACTGGGGAGCAGTAGGAGGGGGAGGGGGGGGGGTTTAGCTGACGAGTTACCACAAGTCCAAAACTGAAATTCGACCCTTTACCAAATCACTGGCCAGGCATTTGAAATTCTGGGGTTTAGCTGCCATGATTCTTATAATGATAGTTTTTAATAATATTATTTATATACTATATATATATATATATATATATATATATATATATATATATATATATATATATATATATATATATATTATTACCAATAAACCATCTTCAGATATAACAGGTGGTCCCAAAGAAAGCCGCAACGCAGTCACACACTCATTTACCTTTGAACTGGGGAATCAAAAACTATGTGCAGTTAACTTCTGCAATATCAGCTCATCAACAGCACGTCTACGACACCCGGACACACGGCGGCACTCATACGACCCGAAAATTCCATTGTAATATATCTATAATGACTGAAGTGGTTATAAAATGAAAATGGACTCTTGATCTTTACATATTCCTAAGTTCGTCTAACATAGACGTAGTTGTATATTTTATATAAATCAAATTTCAACAGCAAAAACAAATGGTGATTTATACAAGGTTTCTTAAATAAAAAAAATCACTGAACTTGTGCAGTAAATCTTTTTATATTCCTAAGGTAGTTTAACATGAGATATAGTTTTACATAAAAAAAGCTACCTGTCTTGGATATCCCGCTGGAAATAAATTTGTTCCTTCGCGAAATAAATCAGGACGCCTGAAAGAGGAGCGATTCATCTTTACAAACGAGCTTGTAAATCCAGAGCTGACGTGAGAGCTGTCTTCGTATATCACTGCGAGAGGATTCACTGTGTATATATATATATATATATATATATATATATATATATATATATATATATATATATATATATATATATATATATATATATATATATATATATATATATATAACCCATGCTGGAGTCAGAGTAATCACAGAGAAGTAGCCTAGCCTTGGAAATTTGTTAGTCATTTTTCCAAACAATCAACTTTGTATTTTATCTTCAAATTTCTAACTTTTCACTTTAGAATCTAGTTTTTCTATTATTTTCTTCTACTATACTTTGGCCTATATTAAAATGTGGCTCCACCTGGAATCTAGAGTAGCCCTGAGGAAGACTATAGATGGCTGGAACAGTTGTAATATACCAGTACCGTGGCAGATTTATACTTTATAGTTGACTTATATTTTTATATATTTATCTATAAGTTTGTTAATTTATTTCTTTATTTTCTAATAATTAGTCTTTTCTTTCTGTATTTCCTATTACATCTTTCTAATGAACACTAATATTCTCTGGAATTTCAAGTCAATGGCTTGTTCCGTATGAATAGGGTTCATCGTCTCAACAATAACAATGACAACTGTCCATCCCTTTAAGACTCAAAAAAGAAGTGGCTTCATATATACATATATCTATATACTGCTACTGAGCGCGTGTCTGCGTACGAGTGTACTCGTTGACAGGCGAGTGTCTATCCTTGTGGAAGTATCCTTTCAAGCCGACCAAAAGAATACGCTTTCATGGCGGCATTCTCTCTCGCATACTTACAATAATGTAAACGGACTTTTTTTTTTCCCCCTCCTAATCTCCCACAACAACAATGGGGGGACGCCACCACAATAGTCGGGACCCTGACATAGATAACAATGGACTGGGAGATAATACTAAGGAAGGGGGGGGAGGAGAGGAGTGTAGAGTCACAAGGTTCCTTCGCTAATTCCGAACCGCTCGTTTATTCTGCTTCTTCTTTTCGTCGTTTTTATTCCTCCTTTATTTCTGTCGTCCGTCTCTTATTCACGTATTTCCCTGCTCCTCTCTCTTTCACTGTCTCTCTGTCTGATGGGCCTCATACCCATTTATATACTTTGGATTCTGACACATCTTTCAAGAGGCACATTTATCCGTATGACAAATATACGTTCGCATGTCACAATATCCTTCTCCCAATTATATGCCTTTTCCATCCTACAAGGAGTGGATCCAGTTTGTGGAAAGTAGCCTCATACCCTCTTGAACACTGCCTGGATCCAGAGCAGCCATTTAACAACCAGGTACCAAATTCACCTCTTAGCTCAACACAGGACTGATGGTTTTTTTAACAAAAACATCTTCTCCTGACGCTTTTCCAAAATTCTGGACTTTTTTGTGACCTGTCCTAAAATTATCTCAGTTGTTGACCTCTTGATCCTCCTCCAAATTCCTCTTCGGTATCTTGTAAAACAGTGAAGTTGTATAACTATTATACCTGTCAAAGAAGTTGGAGAGGTGTTGGTAATTTTGTTCGCAGACACAAATGGCCTAACCAATTTGAGTGAGTTTAGGTGAACACACTCATTAGGTGGACCAAACCCCCTGCCTTCCTGATGATGAATGTCTGGCGTGCATGAAACGTTGGCAGTTCTATACAACAACACGAATTCCTACCACGACTGACTTTTAAAGCCCCCTTATCGTCAAAACCTTCGCGACGCTAGATAACTCCCCAGTCAATCGACGTGACCAGCAACCCCCTGGGGAATAACATATGTAAACTCATTTTCCAGGAACAGAAGACTCTGGAGGAGTTTTGGGAAAGAGCCAAATCTTCCGAAGGAATTTATGCCAATGAGAATCTAATCGTATCAGTCTTAAAGAGGGGTGTTTTATTTGAGACCTTTCTTGACTGAATAGCGAGAATTTCTTTTTTTAATTCTGGGAGTTTTTTCACATTAGTGTGAGTTGTAATGCTGGAGGGGAAGTAATCTCGTTATCTGGGAATTATTCAGTGCTACAAAATAATCTGTTATCTGGGAATTATTCGGTGCTTAGATTGTGTCTTATAGTCGATTCAGCTCAGTCGCCTTCTGGAACTTTCTTTTTTAAAATTCAGTTTTACTCGTTTTGAATAATAATAATAATAATAATAATAATAATAATAATAATAATAATAATAATAATAATGAGTAACTAAAATGGTTAAAAATCAACACTTATGTAAGTGTAAATACATATTTTAAAATATATATGTACACTTGCAACTGAGTGGGTTTTTCATCAATAATAATAATAATAATAATAATAATAATAATAATAATAATAATAATAGCATCTCTTTCAGACCATTTGCAAACTTAATTTTTTCACCAACCATAATAATAATAATAATAATATCTTTTCAGACCAATAAACTTAATTTTTCACCAATAATAATAATAATAATAATAATAATATCTCTTTCAGACCATTTGCAAACTTAATTTTTTCACCAATAATAATAATAATAATAGTAATAATAATAATAATAATAATAATAATAATAATAATAATAATAATAATAATTTGCAAAGTCTTGCACCTCCAAGAAATCACTGTATGCCAACATTAAAATTCACCTGACAATCACCAGTAACTCTATTACAAATTTCCCTCCTTAACTCCTCACAAGAGACCAACCAGGACCCTTCCCAAACCCCCTAATTCACTCCTTGGCCCCTCCTACCTTCCCTCGTACTCCCTTCCCTCCCATTTCCCATTTACGTAATTCTGTAAGTCAATATTTTTTTTTTCCTCTCGTTCCAGACTCTAGGATAAACATCATCTAGATTTAATTTTCCATAAAGGGTTCTAAATCTCTCTAACTCTCTCTCTCTCTCTTTCACACGTTTGTGTGTTTACATTGGCACTTCTCTCTCTCTCTCTCTCTCTCTCTCTCTCTCTCTCTCTCTCTCTCTCTCTCTCTCTCTCTCTATTTGAGATGGTTCCTGATGCCGTGTTCCCAGAATTCCAGTCGAGCTGGTTAAGTATGCAAGCGGGTCTTAGTTTAATGCTCGAGAAAGGGTAATGTGATTTTGGGAACACACTCATTCTGTATAAGTACGTACATACACACACACACACACACACACACACACACACATACATATATATATATATATATATATATATATATATATATATATATATATATATATATATATATGTGTGTGTGTAATTTGTAATATACACAACGTCCTCTTAACTTCTCCAATTCTTCACACATTTTTGGATATGCTTTTCGCTACAAAGCCTCGGATCCAAACGCAAGAATACGTATCAGAATGAGGTGCGCGTGTGCGCACATATGATAATTTGTCACGTGACAATTTCATACTTTCATATCTTAATCCATAAATATCCTATAATATGGGATTTATTACACCTTAGGAGCAACTTACACACAACAATATCATACATACGTGTTTACCTATA
>NW_027100720.1:763811-878442 GCF_040412425.1 Macrobrachium rosenbergii | reverse complement strand
TTTATTTTTATTTATTTATTTTCATTTAGTTTCATTTATTTATTCATTTTTTTTATTGGTAGCCAATAATGCCCTGGTTTTAATTGTTCCCAATAGGATGGCTCCATAGGTGGGTTGTTGAGAACCTTGCAGAAATGGCTTCAAGAAAGTTTTTTTTATGTACGACCCTTTTAAGAGAGGGGCGTCTCCCCTTTACATAAGGAAAGGATTGGGATGGGTTTAAGTAGTATATATAGGTGTGAGAAGCAATAGTTGAAACAATGGCATGAGATATGCTGAAGGATTTAACAGAATTTTGTATTTTAAAGGTTGAAATGACATCTTCAGGCTTCCTATAGAAAACCTTGAATCCAGAGGAGGAATAAATGAAGAAACTTTCCCTATCCTTGGTGGGAATTGAACCCCCACGTTTAAGGTCACTGATTACATTCTTATACAATGAATCACATGCTGTCTCCTTACTTAGTTTATTTGTTAAAGGGTGAAAAATAAGTGAGAGACGACATTACAGGGATCATTTTATCCTATTTTGCTCAAGGGAGACTACTCTTGATTCCCAGTAGTGGGATTATGGGAAGCTGGTACAAAGAAATACAAAAACAAAAACATTTTCATTTAAAGTTGGTGAGAGAGAGAGAGAGAGAGAGAGAGAGAGAGAGAGAGAGAGAGAGAGAGAGAGAGAGAGAGAGAGAGAGAGAGAGGAAAAATGTACATTTTCTTTCCTTTGGGGGGCTTTCGTTTTGTTTGTTTTGTCTCCAAGAGAGAGAGAGAGAGAGAGAGGTGGGGGTAAGGGAGGGAGAGAACTTCCTGCCCCTTTAATTTCCATCCTTTTTGCCCCTAACCCCCTACCCACCCCCTCCCCTCTTCTTCATCCCACCTTCATCTCTGTGATCTTTTGTGTTTTCTCCAGCAAAGGGAATGGGGTTAAAAATGATACCAAAAGTAGAAGGAATTTTGTGGGAATGGAAAAGGGGAGAGAGACACAGACCTCTGGAACGAGAAGGAGTCTGGAACCTGGAGTTTTTTCAAGTGGGGAGAGTCGTGGGTGTTACCACAAATGAAACATTTAAGATGTTGTTATTTTTGTTTGTTAAGCCTCGAGATTGGTTGTTCTCTTGCAGAGTTTCGTGAAGGAGTGTGAAAGATGTTTTTTTGGTAATACTGGTTTGTGTGTAATTGCACTTAGTGTGTTGCTATGCATTATGTAGATACTGATTTGTTACTTTATATTTCATGATTTGTTTTTGTTATTTATTGATATGAAATGAACCTTCAGTCTTCATTTGTATATCACATGATTTATATTTATTTACTGACGTATGAAAAAGCTCCAATCTTTGACTTAATGTTTTGGCCATTACCTCTGCAAAAATGATAATTAACTTTCATTGGGCTGGATGAAAATTTGGCAATTTATTGTCATAGGAGTTACCATGTGCATTATTTCAATTGTTCGACCTTTGAAATCATTAAAAAGTAAAATCTTTTGAGGACTCAAAGCAGATTTAATAGCCACACTTTGAAAGATAAAAAAAAATAAATTGTTATAAGTTTATTCATTGTTTTATGAAAGGAAGGTTTTATATATCCATGAGTAAACACCATGACATCTCTTTTCGACCTCTTGGCTTTGTTCCATCGTTCCGAGATCAGTCCCCACGATTCAAAGCCTTTCACTCTTGATATCAGTCACCCTGAGACTGATTCTGCTGCTGCTGCTGGGTCAGCAAGAAATTCACGGACCGTTTACCCCTCTCACATATTTCTACATGACAGCCCATACATATCCCAGGAGGTGTTTGGTCGTTCTCCTTTCTTGCTCATTTGGAAGTTCATGGCGTCTTATATCATCTTTATAGACTTCCTCTCCACGTTCTGGAAGGAATTGTGTTTTCTCTTGTGTCTGTTACGAATGTGTCTCTCCGGAGATAACTTCTAAGTGTCTCTCTTGGGATGATTAACGTTCTGTCTGTCTGATATTTCTGGATGATTTGTTGCTGTGAGAACCATCTCATGCCTTTCAAACGCTTTGATATATCAGTTTTATGGCTGGAAAGTGCATTAGATAAATTATAATCCCTGAGGACGCCACGTGTATGTTCATGCACTCTTTCTGACGACAACCGTCCTTTGTCACCCCAATATACTTAATTGCAGTTTGAGGGATTTTAATGTTTGTAATTATTATTAACTTTTTTTTTTATCTTCCTCTTTTCTGTTTGAATTGATGGCGTCAGACAGTGCTACCATTCTGGTTTTCACCTAATGGTTTTTGGGATAAGGTTGATGGCAGTATGTGATTTTAATATTTGTAATTACTATCCTTCCTTTTCATCATGCTTCTCTTCTGTTTGAAGAGGACGGCTCCTGACAGTGCTGCCATTCTGGTTTTCACCTAACTGTTTTTGGGATGGGGTTCTTGGGGCCCATGTCTGGCTCCCACTGATTTTCAGAGGAGTTATTTTCTGTGTTGGCATTTCATAAGTGTGTGTCTTGGCACTGTCCACCCAAACTTTCTCTTGTTACATCCAAGAAAGTTATTTTCCCCAACTGTGTTCTCCAGCACCTCTGGACCCACGAAATAATTTCACCTCCCTGATTGCTGTCCCATTTTTTTTATGAGACCCCCAGCATCTTTCTTCTCCAGTGGTCCCAAATCTCTCTTTTTGGCAAAGGCTCTCTGGAGTGATGTATGGCTTTCTACTGTTCCCCAAGACCCTTCTAGGCCTCTCAACACCACTCCCACCCCCCCCTCTTCCCCTCACTCACCCTCCCCTCCCCATTTCATTCCACCTAGGACCTCCCATATATAGATTTATCTCTCACCTTGGGGCCATTCCCAAGCACCTTTTAAGTTATTGTTTGTGTTGTTTATTCTTCACTTCCTGGTCTCAATGCCACCCTTTTTTCCCTTTTGGCTGGAAGGGGTTTTAGATAAGGTCTCTCTCTCTCTCTCTCTCTCTCTCTCTCTCTCTCTCTCTCTCTCTCTCTCTCTCTCTCTCAGCTCGCACCCAATCCTGGATGACGAAAGAACAAACATGAACTGAGGTGTCTTAAACATATTTCTGTTGACCTGTGGAGTGAATCGTGCACTTTGTAGTTGGTCGACTGGTGTGGATTGAAGGTGCTGAGAAAAGGAAGGAGATAAAGGTTAATAAATAGAAGAAATGGAGGATTTGTGCTCCTTCAAAATCTTTACCTAGGTGGGTTTTTTGACGAGGTAATCCGCACCCAACAGGGTACAAGTCATCGTCTTCCAATCTCTCTCTCTCTCTCTCTCTCTCTCTCTCTCTCTCTCTCTCTCTCTCTCTCTCTCTCTCTCTCTCTCTCTCTCTCTCTCTCTCTGTGTGTACCTTTGAAAAGCCATCTTCGATCCCCACCCCATTCTTCCCCAGAAAATATTGTTATGAGAAAAGGAGAGACTTATGGAAGGCCTCAGGCCAGAGACATAAACGTAGGGGCCTTTGTTGATGCTTCTCTGTTGATTGTCAGGCGTTTCCCAGATTACCTTAGAAGCCGTGGCCTAAGGAGGGTCTGTTGTCTCGTCTGTGTTTGTCTGTCTGTGTCTGTTAAGTGTGTCTGTGACTATCAAATACCCCAGTGATACAGTAGGTCTTTGGAAATTGGTGGCAAGATTCAGCAGGTGACACTTCTTCAGAAAACTGCCTGTTTCTGGGATGGCACTGAAGTTATGGCGGTTTGCTGTTGCCATAGAAACAGTTTGAACTCTGCCAAAATTTGGTCGTATCTAGAAGGCCACTTATTGAAGGTAGCTACCAAGTTTCATCAAAAACCGTCCGTCCGTTCTTGAGATATATATAGTTAATACGTGCAGGCAAATGTACTTTGTTTTTTAGTGAGGTATAGGACGCCAGCTTTAGTAACCATAAACCAATCAATAAACTGATAATTCCACCAGATCCCATCCAAATCCGCTGAGCCGTTCTTGAGTTATTTCCTTAAAAAATTAATCACACACACATATATACAGGCAGACAGAACCTATTCAAAGTGAGTTAAAAGAATGACTAAATAATAATAATAATAATAATAATAATAATAATAATAATAATAATAATAATAATAATATCTCACTAAGATTGACACATCACTTTTTTGGGGGTTAGGGGAGGGACAAGTGAGGGAGTGCTCCTTCCTCCCCCCCCCACTCTAAATTTAATTAGGCTGTCCAAAACATGTTTTTGGAAATAAGGAACCAGTCCAGAGGGGGTAGGGGGAGAGGTGGGGCGGAGCCTTCAGATGATGGCTCGCTTAACAATACTGATATTAGGGACCTAATTAGGGAGTGAAGTTAATTAATTATTATTATTATTATTATTATTATTATTATTATTATTATGACAAGCAAGACTGCAAAAGGAAAGAGAGAGAGAGAGAGAGAGAGAGAGAGAGAGAGAGAGAGAGAGAGAGAGAGAGAGAACAGTTTTGCAGCGTCAGCAATATTCATCCTTCATTTCAACCAATCTGAATTCTAGCCCCGTGTCTTTCGGACCACAGAAGCCGGGGGTCTGATTTTTCGGGAATAATAGGACCCACGAAACCCAGAGCATGGGAATCCATGGTTGCAGAAGTTGCACTTGCAATGGAATGAGTTTGCAAGTTTGCAGTTTAAGCTTATTTTTTGCGAGGTTCAGAGAGTGATTTGATTATTATTATTATTATTATTATTATTATTATTATTATTATTATTATTATTATGGCCACTGACTTGAACTCCAAGCAACAAATGCAATAAAATGCAAGCAAAGTGTAAGTTCTAAGTGCAGGAAAGCCTCCAAAAAGTGTAGAGAACAAGTCGACACTTGGGCAAGTTGCAAGTTCCGTTTTGACAACTTTAGAAATATAGATACAAAGATATCAATGATTTTCTGATCGTTAATCCTCCTCGCCTCCTCTGCAGGGGATAATCTCCCCCCCCCCTCCCCCTTCCTCCTCCCAAATCCACCGAGGTCTTGCAGTAATCCCGGGTAATCTCCGTCTCTCACAGCTGCGCGTCGGGGTCCATTAATCCAGAATCTCCAGGGGATTAGCGTTGGGATTGAGCTCCCTAAGAAGTGATTAACCCCGGATTTGGCCACTGGTTCGTGTCTTCTCTGGAATTTCAGGTTTGTTTCGTGATTCCAGAAAATTCCAAAAAATATTTTAGGTGATTCCAGAAGTTGTTTTTGTGGTAATGGTTTATACTAGGAGATTTCTTGGTGGGAATTTTCACGTTTTAGATGTAGGATAGTTTTCAGAAACTGTTTTTCTCCTTTAATCAGAGACACACGCACGCACACACACACACACAACTCTCTCTCACATGTATATATATATTCAAAGAACAACAGGACCTCATTTGAAAAGGATGGCACCTTAACAAAGAGTTGATGTACTGGACGATGGGGACAGTAAGTCCTTGAAAACTTGTAAATTTTCAAGATAAAATCTCTGTTAGATACCATCGAATGTATGTATATATATATAATGAGACCACCCAATTCAAACCGAACCGCCCCAGTGATGATAAATCCCCCCAAAAAACAACTGATTTACGAAAACAAAGACACAGACACCAATTTCCACAACAGAACCCACTCCACATCTCCCACAAACAACAAACGCATCTTTCTAAACCGGTTACCTTTGTTTTAACCTGCTTCTGTCCTGTCAGAAACAGCTGACTCCCAGAGAGAGCGAAGTGAATTAAAATATGTATAAAGTATAAAAAAAATGGAAAAGTGAGCAGAGAACGAGCCCGACAGGACGCGACAGCCATTCTTACAAAGATGTTGACAGCTGAGTGACAAGTGACAGATGTCTGTCAAGAGGCACTTCGAGGTAGGTTTTTTTTAGGGGGGGGCTTTGGGGTGGGAAGGGGGGAAGGGGGAAAGACTGCATTGCGAAACGCATCAAGTGGAGTATTTTCGTTTTATTTATTTATATTATTATTATTATTGTTATTATGAAGAGGTTTTTGGAAGACCACAGAAGGATATGTATATATGTATATATATACATGTGTATGTGTGTGTATTATACATACACACACCTTCTCAATACACTTTCCCAACTCCTCTCCAGTCTGTAGCCACTGGGCAATTAAATCTACGCAGCGGCGCCACCGAATTTGGAATGAGAATTATGTTTATGAGAATACTTAGAAGGATTAATTCCTCTTTGCCTTACTTTTTGTGAGGGGGGAAATCATTTCTGAACTGGAAGCATTTTCCAGGAGGTCGGACAGAAGCCTGGAATCTCATTTTCTCTGGAAAGGTAAATCTGTGTGTGGAGAGAGAGAGAGAGAGAGAGAGAGAGAGAGAGAGAGAGAGAGAGAGAGAGAGAGAGAGAGAGAGAGAGAGAGAGAGATATTTCTTCCTTATGGGGACAGAGAAAGATGGAGTTGAGCAAACTGAGAGAAAATAGAGAGAGAGAGAGAGAGAGAGAGAGAGAGAGAGAGAGAGAGAGAGAGAGAGAGAGAGAGAGAGAGAGGGAGAGATTTCTTCCTTATGGGGACAGAGAAAGATGGAGTTGAGCAAACTGAGAGAAAATAAGAGAGAGAGAGAGAGAGAGAGAGAGAGAGAGAGAGAGATTCCAAACGGTATGTTGAATCGATTTATGGGAACAAGGAAAGAGAAAGATAAGTAAACTGGGAGAAAATTAAAATAGGGAAGAGAGAGAGAGAGAGAGAGAGAGAGAGAGAGAGAGAGAAAAGTGGTCACTGGCCCTAATTCTTCACAGAATTTGATAACAGTTTTGAACGAAGATCCGTTATGTAACTTATTACAAGACATTGAGACCCTCTCTCTCTCTCTCTCTCTCTCTCTCTCTCTCTCTCTCTCTCTCTCTCTCTCTCTCTCTCTCTCTCTCTCTCTCTCATTGTCAGGTCTCGGGAAATATTTGAGACGCGGGGGCGTTTTCTGAATGCCATTATCGTCTCCATCTATCGAGAAGTCCCTTTGTAGGAAGAAAGTGAAACGGTCCTTTTGAAGATATATTCTATATTTAACTCTCTCTCTCTCTCTCTCTCTCTCTCTCTCTCTCTCTCTCTCTCTCTCTCTCTCCTATATCTGCTTGTCTATCTATCGTGATAAGATCTCCCATTCTTTCCATATATATAAAACTAACCTGGAATCTTACACCTTTTGAAGATATTCTGTATTTAATCTCTCTCTCTCTCTCTCTCTCTCTCTCTCTCTCTCTCTCTCTCTCTCTCTCTCTCTCTCTCTCTCTCATATATGAATCTAACTCTCTCTCAAGTTATTCACCGTACGATTAGTCGTTCTTTTCTGTTTTGTGTGTTTGTGTGTGTGTGAGAGAGAGAGAGAGAGAGAGAGAGAGAGAGAGAGAGAGAGAGAGAGAGAGAGAGAGAAAAGTTCCCTCTTTCTTCATATTCATCTTCAACTGAGAGAGAGAAGAGAGAATGTTTCGCTCTTCATAACATTTAACTAATTGAAAGAGAGAGAGAGAGAGAGAGAGAGAGAGAGAGAGAGAGAGAGAGAGAGAGAGAGAGAGAGACTCTCGTACCAGATGAAAAAGGAACCTATTAGACCTTAATCCAATGAAGGCTCTGATACTGAAAAGAATTTTTTCCTCTTTTTTTGAAGTTGTGTTCTTCTGGAAGTGAAAGTGTGGACTCGTCTCCCCTCGAAATTTAAAAAATAAAACTTCATGTAAAACTTCGTGGAAGGTTAATTCGGCTGGAGGGAAGTTTCTCAGTGAAGTTTTGTCTGCAGAGAGAGAGAGAGAGAGAGAGAGAGAGAGAGAGAGAGAGAGAGAGAGAGAGAGAGAGAGATTTCCCTTGCCTTGGTGTCAATTCCCAAAACCTTGACTTAAGTGAAGACACTGTCTACTAAACACCAATAATAATAATAATAATAATAATAATAATAATAATAATAATAATAATAATAATAATAATAATAATAATAATAATAATAATAATAATAATAATAATAATAATAATAAATATTCCATATTAGCTTGTCCTACCTCTAGGAATTAGGTTGTGGGGGTTTGGGGGGCTTGGGGGGGGGTGAGAGGAGTCCTTGAGGAACCTCATTCCTAGGTCCTCCTCTCTCTTAGGAGTGTTTCACTCAACCCCGGAGAGAGAGAGAGAGAGAGAGAGAGAGAGAGGCCCTTGACATGCTGTCCTAATTGTCATTGTTTAACGGGGGGTGGGGGGGAGGGGCCACTTTTCCTTGCTATGTTTGTTTTTGTAGTGATTGCGTTTGTTTGATTTCATAGAGGTCAGATCTGGGGGTGTCATCATTGTACGTCGTGGGTTCTGTATAGTTTTGAACCCCAAAAAGGAACCTGGTTGCCGAAAAGGGGTCTTTGGGGACACAACCCCCCAACCCCCCCAAGACATTCTCCCAACTCTTTGCAGAAGTTTGGGAGACAACAGAATCCACTTTGAGTCTCCTGAGGTATCTCTCTTGAGGGCAGTTTGATATGGGGTTAATTGTTACATTTATATGTAGAAGATACAGAGAGAGAGAGAGAGAGAGAGAGAGAGAGAGAGAGAGAGAGAGAGAGAGAGAGAGAGTCATAAAGTACAATTTGTCCTCAGAGCGCAATCTAGTTTTTTGAGGGGCCCTCTTGGATAGCAGTTTTTATGTGTTATTTAGGAAAAGATCACTTTACAAAACTTTAATCTCTTAACCTCTCTCTCTCTCTCTCTCTCTCTCTCTCTCTCTCTCTCTCTCTCTCTCTCTCTCTCTCTGAGTCAGTCACAAATATACTTTACTCTGTAAAATGTGTCTTCGACAATGTTGTATTTCATATCCTCTCTCTCTCTCTCTCTCTCTCTCTCTCTCTCTCTCTCTCTCTCTCTCTCTCTCTCTCTCTCTCTCTCTCTCTCTCTCTCTCTCCTAGGTTCAGTGAGTAAAGTATGTCCTCGATAATATTGTATCTCTCTCTCTCTCTCTCTCTCTCTCTCTCACAGAATGAACATGCCAAGGTTAATCTATATTCTCAAAGTATCATACCTCGCATGAGCTAGACTGTGGAGAGAGAGAGAGAGAGAGAGAGAGAGAGAGAGAGAGAGAGAGAGAGAGAGAGAGAGAGAGAGACACGTTCACAGCATTCCATCCACCCGGAATGCAATAGAGATCTCAAGAAGAAGAGTCAAATGGACTTAGTGTAACTGAGACAAAATCTGGAGTGGAACTTCGCCTCTGCCAGATCTAGTTATGCTAAAGAGGAAAGAGTTTTCCATTCTCCTCCTGTCGTCTTTTTTCTTCCTTTTCTCCTTCCTCTGTGTTCCCCGGGTCGACTTGTGGGTGGTACGTGGTGGACCACATAGAACGAAAAGTGTTTTGAGTTTTCGTTTGTGTTTAATGAAACAAAACTAGAATAAAAATAAAAAGATAAACTTTCTCCTGTAGCATCAACGCAGAATTACCTCCCATTTCCCACTAATTAATGTGCGTTTTTGTGATAATGCTTTTAATATTTTTGTTTCGTTTTTTTTCAGGTCAGTGCCGGATGCTTTTGTTAAATGAGTGAGTAATGAATTTGTATTTTAATTCTGTACCCATACCGTCAAAAATGACAGATTTAATGTGAGGTTTTGTGCAATTTTGTGAGTTAACAAGCTACCTGGAGTGACTGGTTTGGGGCTGACGGCCGTATGCTAAGAGAAAATATAGGGACTATAATATAGACCCTATATTAAAATCCTATGCTTAGAACATATATAGGCCCTATAAATTTAGGGTTCCCTATAATTTAAGGGGTGGTTCCAATACTATTTAGAGGGTGGTCCAGACATGCCTTTCGCAAGCCCTATAAGTAAATAGTAGTCATGACATCAACTCTTTGCTGGTGGAAAACTCTGATATTATCAAAAGATATCTTACAAAAATAACTACATATACAAAGAAAGAAAAGCTATTGTACAGGCAGACAAAACTCCATATTTTATGAACTGGGTGATGTTCTTCTCGGATTTCAAGTATAACAACATCAACAAGCTTCTGCAAAGTTTGACAGGTGAGAATTCCTTTGATTATTTTCCGAGCATTGTAGTACACTGATGTTAACTCGTGCAATATTTTCAAGGCATCATACTAGATCGTTCTGTGTGGTGTGAAACAAAGAATGATAAAATAGTAGTTGCAAGTAAACTTGCAATTTGAATTCGTAAATTAATTACATTCCTCAATAGATGTGATAGCTCATGCATGGAAATGGTGTTGGTTTTTAACTGATGTTAAAAGGTTCGTCTTACATTACTTGTATATTTTATATATTTCAGCATGTAGGGGAGAGCGGTGATGATTCGGACAGTGGGATGGTCCGGACAGTACATTTCCTGGAAAATGTGAGGGGCCCTCAGCTCTGAGAAATCACGTGAAATAGCGAGAGTTTGTTCGCCATTGACACATGGACTTTGGTTGCGAAGGGTCGGTTACTTTAGGATTGAGGGTAATTTTTGTGGTTTTTCTCATTTCCTATGTAATTTTTTGCGTTTGAATCATAAGCTTTGGCGTAGTGAATATGATAAGGGAGCTGATTATGAGTTTTGGGTGTGAATTTGCACTTTATGACGAAGATGTTGTAGCTATTACCCGCCTGTAATCTGCAAGGGTTTGAAGTTGAGGGTGTCATCAAATGGTTATGATTTGTGGGGGATGATTTGGACACTCTAGGGTTGGGATGATTCGGACGTGTCCGAATCATCCCTCCTAGCAAACCTTTACTAATTATGAATTCCAACAAAGAAACAAAAGATTCTCACTAACATTAAGTTATATTTTGTGTACATGCATTTATTAGCCCTCATTACCTTTATCGTATAAAGCACTTCATAAACCCATCATAGAACCCCCAAATTACAAATTAAAATGTGAATATCAAATCTGGATTCCATTCCATTGGCATTCACCTATATTACACTGATGTTTTTCAAGAAAGTCACTTTGCCAGGGCTTTTGTGACTGATAGGCCAAAGCCAACTACACCACCTAAAAGCACAACCACCTCGCATGAAATACCTCAAGAACATTAAAAAGCAAGAAAAATACAAAAAAGTTAGATACAGAGGCCCAGACAAGTGATGAAGACCTTCATCATCTTGACAGCCGATCTTAACAATAATTCTTCTGATATCTCAGAGCAGATAGAAGACAAAGAAGTGGTTTTTATTGATAAAGTCCCAGAGGAGGGAGATTTTGTTCTTGTTGGGATAGATCCAGTAAAAGGTAGCAAAGTCTATTATGTAGGCAAATGAATCAGCAATTTAGACGAGGGTGATGAATTTCAGGTTTCTTATTTAAGATAATCACAGAAATTTGCTGCTAATAGTTTTAACTTTCCAGAAATTGAGGATGAAGCAACTATTGGTAAAGAGGCAGTAACTGGAGTGCTTCCAAACCCAGTTCAGCAGAGTATGAAAAGAAAGCAGGGGTATTTCAAATTTTGTTTTTCTTTTGCAGGATACAATATTCGTTAGGCCAACTTTAATATTTAGGCACAACAAATTTCAAGTATTTGAGTTACGATTTATATTTGGTTTTTACTCATAGAGAGAATAATTTCAAGTAAATTTTGGTCATTTAAGAATTTGGTGGCAAGGATATTTCAAGTTTAGTTTTTGTTTTGAAGGTTTCAATATTCTTTAAGACTACTATAACATTTATTCTCAGCAAACATCGTAGATTTTCTGTCTGCCATTCACAAAGGGAGAGAATAATCTTTTAAGGTGATTATGATTATTTCAATAAAACACTTCGTTTGGTATTTCTGTTTCTGACTTGAAGGTAAATGTCAATTATAATAATTGTCCGAATCATCCCATGCTCTTGTCCGAATCATCACCATGGGTAGGGATGATTCGGACATTATGGAAACTTGTACTTGAAGATAAATAGCTTCAAGTATAGTAAAGTATACGACTTGCTACATTTACCGGTAAATGTAGGATGATGAGGCTACACATTGACATGCCAAGGATATCACTGCTCCTTAAACTCTGACTTCTAGAGAGCAATTAAAAAAAAACGTCCGAACCATCACCGCTCTCCCCTACTCGTCATATCCGAAATCTTCAGCGCTATCAGCATGGCCACATACGAAGGGTTGTGACAGACAGAAGCAACCCATTCCATGCCATGACGGAGGAAGAATTTCTGATGAGGTTCCGATTAAGTAAAGAATGCACCCTTTCATTGATTGCACGGATAGAACATCGGCTGTCCCACGCTCTTACCAACAGAGGTAGGCATGAGCCGTTATCACATTGTTTTTATAAGTTATTTTATCGGTTTCTGATGATTGTGTTATTTGAAAGGTTATATGATGCTGCCTAGAGATAATATGATTAATACAGTAAAGGATTATACAATTTTTTATGTAAAAAAAAAAAAACATGAGAATGATGCCTGTACATGGTCTGAGTGAAGTATTTCATGATTTGTCTTTTTCCACAGGCTGTCCTGTGCCTTCTCACCTGCAGGTCCTAATTGGATTGAGATACATTGCCACTGGAAACGACCAACTTGGTATCTCAGATTGGTGTGAAGTATCACAGCCTTTTGTCAGTAGATGTGTTGCCCAGGTAGCCTATGCGATTGGAAGTTTGTGTGCAGAATTCATCAAGTTTCCAGACCAAGATAATCTTACTAGGACCAAGCATGAATTTATGACTATAGCTGGAATGCCAGACCCACGTCCTGAAGTTTTCCGCAACAGGAAAGGTTATTTTTCATTTAATGTACAAGCAGTTTGTGGTCCTCAGTTGCAACTGTACAACATTGTAGCTCGGTGGCCTGGCAGTGCACATGACAGCAATATTTTTGAAAATAGTCGACTCTGTCAGGAACTCGAAGATGGTATTCTGCCTGGATACTTGTTGGGCGACAGTGGCTATCCATGTCGTGAATATTTGTTGACTCCTCTGACAGCTCCTCATGGCCGTGGAGAGAACCGCTATAATGCTTCTCACATAAGAACGCAAAACTCTGTTGAGAGAGCATTTGGCTTATTAAAAAGAAGATTTGCATGCCTAGGAAAGAAAATGAGGACTTCTATGAGAAACACCAAACACATAATTGTTGCTGCTGCAGTTCTCCACAATTTGGCCATCGCCTACAATGTACCTGAGCCAGATAATGCAATTCATGAACTTCATAATCCACATGACCCAGAAGCCCAAGGAAACATATTAGATGAACTGAGGCAGCAACCTCAAGCAATGAGAAATATCCAAGGAGTCTTGAAAAGACAGCAAATCATAAGAGAATATTTTGCTTAGGAAAAAAATCACCACCACTAGGCTTAAAGTTACCAAAAAAAAAAAAAAAAAAAATTAAAGTATAATAAACAAATCCTAACACAAACTTTGTATTGTTTTTTGGTCACCTTACTGTATATACAGCACAGGTTTGGTAAATAAAGCAGAAACAGTTATTTGTAATTTTAATTTCCACAAAAATATACATATAGTAGCCAGAATATATTGCAGACTAGAGTAAAATGCACAAGTTCATCTTTGCAGTAATATATATACGTATATATGTCTCCCTGAAGAAAAAAAAAGTAATAATGGCAGGTCATCGTGCAGTAAACACATTAATTAAATGCCAGTGATTAAACAATCTTTCTAAAATAATAATAATGCTTTACTTTATTCATCAAGTCCATTCTCTTGCAGACATTAACACAAAACACCGTTTCATCACAGCTGAAATATATATAATGATGTTGCACTGAAAAAAAATCGGTGACATTAGATCAATTTAAGGCATCAAGTTTATCACACATTTTTCTAGTTACTTGCCCTAGTTGCCCTGTAACTTCCAGCAGTTTCTTGCCTACATCAACCCAAATTTGATGAGCCTGGAGACGAAGGTTTGCATCCTCCTCTTCTCGTTTATATTTTTTGAGTTTTTCTTTTTTAATTTCAATATCTAGCCTGAGGCTTTCCATGGTCATCTGATGTTCCTTTCGCTGCATCTCAAGAGATGCTTCGAAGCTGGCCTCTTGAGTGAACTTAGCAGTTCGTCGGTGCTTTCGGGCTGAGGTGGAATTTGATTGGCCAGGTGTTGGTGTGCATTGTGATGTGATGTCTGTGGTATTTAACTGTATAGAGGTGGGTGTGTCTCTTGAAGTATTAGCTTTCTGTGAGGAGACTTTGCCAGCTGGTGTGCTTTGTGCTGTGTTGAATTCTGAGAGTTTGGGAGGTGTTTCAATGGAGTCCACAGAGTTGTTTGTGTGCTGTCCCATTATTTGAGTATCAAATGTTATCTCACACTCATGCCCATCATTTCTTATTCCAATCACAGTATGTGGTTGACCTGAAATGACAAAAAAAAAAATTATAATACTGATATGACTATACTGGAAAAATTACTTTTGCAAACTGTAGGGCTACTAATTCATCCTAATTCTATAAAACATTCCTTAAAAGTAGAGTAAATATTAAAGTAATGAATGATTTACCTATTCCTAATACTAATTACACATTTGTGGGTTATACCATGTTAAACATATATAATTGTGCAGTAAGTTACCAATTCAGAAAATAGGTTAGGTTACAGTGAAATTTGAGAAAATTCCGTGACAAGAAAAGAGGAGTTGCCTAGACCCGGTTAGCTGGGGGGCTGTGCACCCCAGGCTCCCCCTTTTTTATTCAACAGAGTTCCACCTTTATATCCTTACATTTTAGGCCAAGATAAACAACTTTTCTTCTATAATTTCAACTACATGGACTGCGTTCTTGCGACTTGCAAGAATATTACCAAAAAGGAGCTAATTTTACTTTTTTACAAATTGATAGGTGGGGGATATGTGTAAAGCAAGTGATTTCCTCTCAATTTTATAGGTAAAAATGAATAAAGTATTTGAAAGAAAATAATATATGCAAAGCATTGTAGCAGAGCTCTCTGTAGAATGATCAAAGTAGGCCTTACCAGTACTCTGAACTGCATCACAGTCCAGTTCATTCTCCTCACCATCAAGGTCATCTCCAATGATAGAAAGAATTTTTGCCGTCTCTTCATCTTCAGGCTTTGGAGGAGCACCCCCACCTGTCCTCATAGTCTCCCGCTTATGGACAGCATGCTGTTTCTTTGCTCTGAAATTTTTACAAGAAAGTTAAGTGGTTAAATGAATATCTTTGTTCTAAACAATTAGGCTGACCAGTATATAGCCTGAAATTAAGACCAAAAAATTAGGCTAACCTGTATCTACCTGAAATTAAGACTAGTACACACTTCAGGTAGTTTACAGTTTCATTGGGCAGTCTGTGCAATTCCTTCTACAAGGACCAATCCCTTCACCAAGGTTAGCAGTTCTGTGACCCCCTGGCATTATAGGAACGGTTAGGTGTAGTTATGTTCACAGAAAGGGAGGTGTCTAGGGTGGGGCAAAGCGCCTCCGGCCAGGTTAGAGCATGACGCCCATGTTAGGTTAGGTAGGTGAGATATGGTTAGGTCAGACTGTTTGTATTCGTCCGCCATCTGTACCAGCCAGGAAACTGGCAGACAATATCCTTACCCAACAAAACTGTAAGCACTCCCAAACTAGACTCATTCTTAAGTGAGGATTATTTTATTATTTTCCCGCTTTGTCTCCCCCATCCAAAACCCAGGTTCTCACCTATGGGCCCCCCAGAATCTTAGGTGGTTGTAGGTTATTTTTTTATATTATGATGATATTTAATGTACATATTAGGGTGTCTTTTATTATTTTAGCAACATGGAACACCAAATACTGATGTGGACCTGTTGTAAAGAATTACCTATCAACCTAACCGAGGCTTAGCATGTATAGAATATGAACCTGATAAACTAAGGTACATCACTGATAAACATTCCTTTAGCAGCAATAAGAATTTATTTGTACCAAATACTGGTTAGCCTGAAATTACTGCTCCCCATTCGAAAAGTATGTTGTTCCTTACATATAGCCTATATAAAACTAGCCCTCACCAATCCATAAGCTGATGCTTGGTTATGTATGCAGGAAGCGAGTCAAAAGTATATACTTCAATATGGTTTTGAATACTGACTTTCCTTTTGCATTCTCCCAGACTTTCTTCAGCTGTTGCTGGCTTCTTGGTGGTCCATAACCAGCTGCATTAAATAAGTTGGTGACTTCTTCCCATGCTGCTTTTTTCTTGTGAATGATGCGGAAGTCATGGCTCTTGTTGAACAATATGTCACTTCTTTCCTCAATCAGACTCACCAGCATTGTTTTCTCATTTGCAGTAATATACCTTGCCCTTAGACCACTGTTTTCCGCCATACCGACTGTCTATACGTACTCTATATCTCGTTGAAAAACCAAGAACGCGCGAGACGCTTGTAAACAAATGATTCTCCGGCATACCAACTGTTTAGAGGACAACACACACCCTCTCAGCAGGGATACCAATCACACCCTCAACTGTAAGATGCTTTAAGCATAACACCGAAAAATATAGGGCTTCCCTACACTTTCCTTAGGGCATAAAGAAGGCCCTATAATTGGAGGCCCTGTATTTTCTCTTAGCATACGGCCGTGAATGTCTGTAAATGCAGTTATAGGTTGAGCCATTCCTGATAAATAACTAAAAGGTTGTTAATTGACTTCTAGTGGGTGTATACACACACACACACACACACACACACACACACATATATATATATATATATATATATATATATATATATATATATATATATATATATATATATATATATATATAAATACACACAGAGACACATAGGGCATGACCACAGCTTAATAACTAAGGCATTCATACACACTACATTAAATCCCATAGCTAAAACAAACCTATTCAACTGTCTTCCATGCACCCATAAGTCGACCCGAGGAACACAGAGGAAGAAAAAGAAAAAAGACGAAAGAGTATTTATGTCGAATTCGTCTCCTGTCGCGTGCTATGATAATGCGTCCACCAGCTTCCTAGTGTCGTGAATAGAAAACGGGAATGATTTAGAACTCATGGGTAACTGTGCTAATTGTTCTTTGAGTGTCCATGGCTGAGATTATTATTATTATTATTATTATTATTATTATTATTATTATTATTATTATTATTATTATATTATTATTATGAGAGTCACAACTGCTGATAATCAATTTCTTGGATGGAAATTTTGCCTACATTAATATATTAAAAATGAAAAATTGAAAGCTTTACGACAAAGCGCCGGCGTTCATTATATACTTTATATCTTTTGATGCAGTATAATGACGTGGACTTCCTCCTCAGGTAGGAAAGATGTTGCAGGGTGATTATAATGAAGGTCATTATCTTCCGGGAAGTAGACGAAAATCTGTTGTCCTTTTATTTTTCTGTCCGCCCTCAGATCTTAAAAACCACTGAGGCTAGAGGGCTGCAAATTGGTATGTTGATCATCCACCCTCCAATCATCAAACATACCAAATTGCAGCCCTCTAGCCCTATGAGTTTTCATTTTATTTAAGGTTAAAGTTAGCCATAATCGTGCGTCTGGCAACGATATGGGAAAGGCCACAACCGGGTCGTGGGTAAAGTTTCAAGGGCCGCGGCTCATACAGCATTAAACCGAGACCACCGAAAGATAGATATATTTTTTTATACTTTTTACATATTAAAACATTTTGAAATATTTTTAAACGCCTTTAAATGTTTTATTAAAACTGTTTAAAAAAATTTTAAAAGCATTTTTGAACGTTTTAAACGTTTTTAAAACGCTTTTAAAAGTTTTTAAAACTCTTTAAAAATATTTTAAAAATATTTTTGAGTTTTAAATATTTTAAAAATATTTTTGAGTGTTTTAAATATTTTAAAATGTTTTTAAAACCTTTTTAAGCCTGGAAATGTCAGCGGGACAACAGGATGGGAGATGAGCATCAACTCAAAATGAATTTGTCATAGATGAGAGTATTATGAAGCATGGCAATTTCCTGTGTTCATTTTAGCTGCACTGAAATGATAAACAGCTTTGTATGTTGTGTTCTGCATTAACTCTTGTTTGTGCACATTTGTTCTTCCGTTTGTTTGATAGTCTTCAGTATATTTGTTTTTGCTTCAAACAATCAAAATACAGATTGTTTGTTATTACAGTTCATAAAGAACTAATTTCAAACGCGGGCACGCAAACCACCAGTATGTGAAATCTGTGATATATAAAAATAAATTGAGCTTTCAGGGTATATGAGCAGTCTTTGCTAATATAGTTTGAGAGTGAATGCTCTTTCTTCCAAAGACTCAGCATTTAAAATTGTTCATTTATAGATCTTCCAAAGTGTGAAATGTGCATTTGCCAACAAGCTTTTAAAAGTTTATAAAAAAGTTTCTATTCACAAAATTTCTCTCAAGGCATTAATTTAGCCTTTGCAAAAGTACTTTCAAAATATGAAAGCAATCTTTGCTGTAGGTTTGCAAGGTATAAAGCACATGCACAAAGATCTTCCTGAATGTGAGGTCAACATTAGCCAAAATAACTGAGCAAAATTGAGTTGAGACCCTTCACTCCCAAGTCAGTTAAAGCTAAATTTATGAGATGTGAAGGATTGTTGAGCCAACTCTCCTATACAGAAGTGATGTGTTGATGTTGAAAGGGATTGAGGGAAAAAGTAAAAGCTGTTGAGATGAAGTCTCTAAATGTCCATTTTATAGATGCATTGTACAAAATTTTAAGTCTCAATAAAAATTTGGATTGGAATAAATAGCAAGAGATGTGACTTACATGTAGTAAGAAGGTTTACAAACGTTTAAGCGTCTTTAGGCGGTTTGATCACGTAGAGAGAATGGGTTTGGTTTATACCTCATTCAGCAGTTTCAAAAAAAGTTGAAAGTGGTCAGTGACTGCAGTGTTTTTTTGTCAGTGGAATTATGCTTTTGGTGGATAAACAGTGAAGATAATGACATCAGGGCACCAGCGTTGCCCAGAATCACCAAAGCAGAAACTTTGTCCTGGACAGTTTGATGACAAAAATTAGATTAGCTGTCACCGTGGTGTTATCAGATTTTACCAATAAGATGGGAGTGTTTTATATATATTATGGGTCTGTGAGGGGTGTTTGCTTGAGAGAGAGAGAGAGAGAGAGAGAGAGAGAGAGAGAGAGAGAGAGAGAGAATATGCCAATCTAGGTAAAGTCTCCACTTGAGAGACCAATTACCACTGCTTAGAAAAGGGATGGCAAAGAAATCAGCCATTCTCTGTCTCCATAATCCCTCTTCCGCCCTCCTCTGGGGATTCAGTTTGCAACTGGACTCATTAGATGCCTCTTGTCTTGACTCCTCCTCCTTCTCCTCCTCCTCCTCCTCCTCTTACTCCTCCTTCTACTGTCTCTCAGACCTTGAAACTGAAGTCTGGTCGTTAAAGAGTCCTTTGACTGTGTCCTGAGTCTTGTGGTGAGTGAGTGAATTTGGCAGGAAAGGACAGGAAGGAATCAGGGACCTAAGGAAAGGGCCCCAGCCGATTTGCAAGGTTCATTAAACCTTATTTGTGTTTGGGTGGGTTGTTTGGAAGTGGCGTGGAGAGAGAGAGAGAGAGAGAGAGAGAGAGAGAGAGAGAGAGAGAGAGAGAGAGAGAGAGAGAGAGAGAGAGAGAGAGAGAGAGAGAGAGAGAGAGAGAGATTCCAGTATCCACTATTTTGACCTATAAGTCGACAGTTAAATGGCAAAATCATTCATCCACTTCATATCATAGTCAAGAATAGACTTTTTCCAATTGATTTGCAACATTTTGCATGAGACATTCACGTACTGGGATGTAGTGTTAATCTTTTTTTTGTGGTCGATGGTATTCACATGCATTGGTACAGAGAAATGCCCTGAATCAGGCTAGTACATATTCTTGGAAGCACAATTACGCATTAGTAATATTTAAAACTTTAAACACAGAAGCAAAATAAAGCCAAAGTATCTACAATGCATTATAAAAAAACAAGCAATAAGGGATCGAAAGAGCAATTTAACAATCAATTTATCACTTGTCAGGTAAAAATACGCAACAGGGCAGGTCGATAATTATGTTACTAAAGTGAAAGAAACGTCAGACATATTTCTTTTATAGCACAAGAACCTTTTCAAGACTTTGCGCTTCCAATAATGCACAAGTGGAAGAATGTAACAAGGCATATTATCTATGGAAGAAAATACTATTACCAAACAAAAATAAAAATATTGCTCCATAATAAGTAAATGTTTATGCAAAATTCTGCAAAATGGTAAAAACCTTGTAATTCTTGGCAGTGATTTTATGTACAAAAATAATAATTTTAAGTATCTTCCCGAATAAGGAAAGATTTTTCTTTTAAAGTTAAACTTTTTCCCCTTGGAAACTTTTGAGCTTCTCACAAGAAAGCGCTCATCCAGATTCCTTCACAAGGACGCTGGAAGGTTAAATATTGGATTGTAGAAAACCTTCATCCAGATTCCTTGCCAGGGACGCTAAAAAGGTAACTTCAAGATATGAAGTACCCTACTCTGGCAGTACAAGTACAAGTACAAGTACAAGCACAAGTACAAGTACAAGTACAAGCACAAGTACCAAAAATAGTTGTTGGTATCACTTACCGGATAGCAGCAAATACAGCTGCTTTGTGCTCCCTGCCCCCATCTCTGGAGCATTTCTGCTTCAAGATAGTGCACGCGCCGACTGTGGTGAACAAACTTTATGAACTCTTTTAAACATATGTAATTAACTGTGGATGATTTGTTTGAGGTACTGCGTCAGAGATATAGAGCGTGAGTCCAGATCCCGCTAACTACCCGCCCTGATGAAGCTGGCAAGGCCTCAAAGTTATAGTGCTCCATCAACTTCTTCAGTTTCATGGATTAACTTTCGTAAAGTGCTTCGTCAGCCTCTGTTTGGGTGAGTAAAACAAAAGTTTCAAGGTGCTTTGTTATACCAGTTGGGTAGTAGTCATTGCTTTTGCTTTGGCCGATCATTGTCAAAAGGCCCCATGAAAAATCTTTCCTTATTTAGCACTAGCTTTAAACTCAATTGAGTTAAAAGGTCGAAAGTGATTTTTAATTTGCTTGAACTGTGTTTAATTGATCACAAGTGAAGTTAACAATTTCTTAGAAGTAACTGAACTTTTCCTTTGATTATAGGTAACGTTACTTTTTCGCTGAATGTGAAGTGGGTCCTTGGAAGAGACAGAAACGCATTTGTCGAGCTGACAAAAAGTGCAGTGCCAATTTTAATAAAAGTAATTAAATAATTATTGGTCTGTCTTTCTTTCCCATTCACCCTATTCCACACCTGTTTATATTTGTATTGTATAGTAACTTTGGTGGAATATTGTTTTATTCAGTGAATGGCGCCCAACGTGGGGCTCTTTTTGACAGCTCGTAAATCGTTCCGTTCTTTGGCGTTAGTATTAATTTAATGGTTTCTATAGTTCGTTCGCGTGTTCCATTTATTAGCCACAAATTTTCCTTACAATGTAGTTTATATCAAAATAACGGTTCCAAGAAAAATGGGATATATTTGCGGTTATGACTCGTGATTTGCAGGTACTTGCCGCACAGTTAAAGGATTTTGTTTTGCTTTGTAATTTAACGTAATCGTGATGGAAAATTCTTTGTAGCTTTAAGGCACTGATGACGGGGTAGGTAAAATTTTGTTTTGATATGCATATTTGACTTTTTAGCTCAACATTTTCTGTATAAGTTTTTTTTTTTTCGTATAATTGTAACTTCCATTCTTTCGAAAATGGATACGGCAATTAGGAAGAGAGGAGGTCATAAAGGATCTATTACCAAGTTGTTAAGAACTTACTTAGAGGTTTTAGCAAGAGAGGATAAGCTTGAAAATAATTACCCTGAGGATAATTTAAAGAGTAATTTAGATAAAATTGACAAATTGAATGAATCGATTTATGACCTAATTACTGATGAGGAAGAATTGACAAAAGGAAATGGTTGCGGCTAACGATTATAGTCTTAATGTTTGTAGAGTAATTCACGAATTGCAAGAAGAACTAGACAAAATGAAATTGTCTTCAGATGTAGGAAACGCTTAGGTGAAAGTAAACATCGGATTTCCTTGCCTGATATTGAACTACCGAAATTTGATGGGGATCCTGCTAATTATCATAAATTTCTGGTTTCGTTTGAGAGCTTAATATCGAAGTATAGTTTGTCTAGTTTTGAAAAGTTTTCATATCTCTCGAAACAATTGACCGGACCAGCGAAAACGCTAGTTGAATCTCTTTCGCTTAAAGACTTGAGTTATGAAGCGGCAGTTCAATTACTTAACGAGGCCTTTAGTGACACGCTTACTCAACAGTATTCTGTCATTTCATCTCTTAGTAAACTCACTTTAAATAATGATGCTGTAGATGCATTTAAGTGGATAAGTCAAGCGCGAGTTATAAGAGATCAAGTTAGCACATTAAAAATAGACGCAAGTATATTTGTCCAATATTTTTTGTGGAATAGCTTGTGTGATACATTTAAGAAAGAGGTCACGGCCATTACAGGTAAATCAAAACCTAGTCTCGATGAGATAATGGATAGCGTTTTTGAGGCTAATGATAGGTTTGTGCAAGTTCAATCTAAGAAGGTGAATACAGTAAAACCGAAGGTATTATCTTTGGCAACAAATGTAACTGACAAGCCTGATACTTCAAGATATAAGTGTAATCTGTGTTTCTATGATAAGGAACCGAATGCTGGGACCATAGACTTAGTTTCTGCCCGAAATATACCGATCCGAAGAGTAGAGTCGATAGGCTTGAGGCCATAAACTGTTGCATTAAATGTGATCTTTAGAACATAATATTAAGAATTGTAGGACTAAATTAAATCCTTGCCGTAAGTGCAATAAATTTCATATGTCCTATTTATGCTATCAAGTCTTAAATCTGTGAAAAGTAAAAGAAAAACCTAAGTTACAGATAGGCTCTCCGAACAAAGGTAAGAAAGTTGCTATAGGTAGCAAGAATACTTCTAACAATATGTTAACTGCTAATTATAATTCACAAATCCATAATGACGTAATACTTCCTACGGGGACAGTGTTCGTAAACAAGGATGGATGTAGAACTCCTTGGAGAGTCTTTAAAGATTTAGGATCGCAAACTACCTTTGTGAAGGGTTCACCTGATAATATTCCTAACTGCAAGGTAATTGGTAAAGTCAAACTGAACGTAAAGGGAATAAACTCTGAGAAAACGCATGATTCCTTTTTAGTTGAGTTTCCCGTCGATATACCGGGTCAAGGTGAACAGGTGATTAGAGCAGTTTGTCTAAAGACCATTCGGACGGCCATAGACGTTCCTGGACTAAAGTCCGTCGTAAATGATTTCAACAGCAAAGGCTACAGGTTAGCAGATATCAATTTGGATAAGGTTAAAGATAGAGTAGACAATATATCTATATTGTTGGGCAGTGACCAAAATCATATTTTTCCACTCGTTCAGCATAATTTCTCTGAAATGGGTAAACCGCCTTCGACTTATTTTAATACACCCTCTGGAATTATGTTGGCGGGTAGTGTCTCGCAGTATTTGAGTAATATTAATAGTTTGCCGAAATTTAAGCACGATAAGCCCATATGACTAGAATGCAGTTCAATTAGTTCTTTGCTTAAAGAGAAAAAGGATTTTGACTACTCAAAGATTCAACAGGCTACAGAAGATTGTTTGGACGATATGTTAAATTCTCTGCTTAATATTCATGATGATACTAGAAATACTAGTGTTACAGAAGAAGAAACTGATTTAGTTAATAATGTTTTGTCAAGCATAGAAGTTGATAAAGAGTCTGGACGGTTAATTATGCCTTGTCTTTGGAAAAAAGAAATTGCACCTCTTTTATCTCCAAATTACAATTTAGCTAAGAGTATTTTAAATTCTCAGAGAAAGAAACTTTCCCCCAAGAAATTGAAAGAGTATGATGAGGTTATCCATCAACAATTAATGGATGGTATCATAGAACGTATTAATAACATAGCCGCCTATTCTAGAGATAATGACGCATCATTTTTGGCTCATAATGCAGTTTTTCGGGAGAACGTTGAATCCACTAAGTGCAGAGTAGTCTTCTTATCCAATTTGGGTGAAAATACTGGTGCTAGGTCTCTGTCTCATAACCAATGTTCACAAGTAGGACCTAACTTAAATCATAAAATTCAAGTAGCGACATTACTTCTTCGTTTTGATAAGTTTTTAGTAACTTTTGACTTGAAGAAAGCATTTTTACAGCTATTACTTAGAAGGAAGACACCGATAAGTTATTGTTTCTTTGGTTCAAAGATGTGTCCAAGGTGATTTTTCTATCATTGGGTATAGATTTTGTAGAGTACCATTTGGAATGCGATTTTCGCCGTTCTTGTTAATGCTTGGACTTTACTATATTTTGATTCTTAATGCAAGTGACGAAGATCCTGAGTTAACAGAGATTAGGAAGTCATTATATGATTTATCATATATGGATAATTTGTCCTATACTTCTAACAGTGAGGATGATCTTATCAAGGCTTTGAAATTAGCTACTGAAGTTTTTGATAAGTATGGGTTCGAATTGCAACAGTTCAATACAAATTCACCGAACGTAAGCAAGCAGTATCAACTACAGAGTGAAAAGGATTGTGAGAAATTGTTTGGTCTTTACTGGGATACGAAGAATGATACTATTAAAACACGTAAACTGTACTTGGATCCCACAGCCAACACTAAAAGGAAAGTTCTAAGCACTTTTCAATCTAATTTTGATCCCTTTGGTATAAACATTCCTATCTTGAATAGAGCAAGATTATTTTTGCATACGCTTCAAATAGATAGTAAAATACGCTGGGATGATCAGTTGACTCCAGAGCAGCGTAAAGAATGGGGAAAAATCTCTAAGCAAATAAATAAGAGCAACGAAGTGGTTGTTAACCGCTCAATAGGGGACCGAGAGAGTGTGTATAATTTGGTTGTCTATGCAGATGCTAGTAAAGAACTTTTAGGTTGTGCAATTTATCTTCACGAAGTAATCACTTCTAATATGCATTTAGTTTTAGCGAAGAATTCCGTAATCGCTAAAAACCTAAGAACTAAGTCCATTCCCGTTTTGGAACTTATAGCTTTACATCTTGCTGTAAAAGCTAGTCTGGATTTATACAATATTTCTTGTGCTGTTCGACCAATTAAGATAGATCAGATATATGCATTCACGGACTCGATGATTACCTTGAATTGGATAAAGTCAAAAGAGATAGATTTTGGCAAAATTGAGAAGAAGAATGTTTTAATAAATAATAGACTGAACGATATTTCTGGCTTGTGCGAGAAACATTCGGTAATTTTTGTCATATAGACGGCATTCGTAATCCTGCTGATGTTCTGACGAGGTGTATCAGAAAAAACTCTTCGTAATACATGTTTTCTGTCTGGGCCTAAATTTGTTGACAATATTGATTCCGAATTTAGAATTAGTGTTCCCTATCCCAGACCAGAAACCTGTGCGTAGTTTTCCAGTTGAGGTTAATTTGTCTGAAGCAGAACCACTATTTCCGTTAACTAAGTTTTCAAGCTTTTCTAAAGCGGTGAAGGTTCTGAGTTACGTATTCAGGTTCGTGAATAATTTGAAGTTAAAGTGGAAATGTACACGTGGTGAGCCAGAGTCGTTACCAAATTCTGGAAATGAATATTTATCGAGTTTTAAATACTTAATTTCGCAGGCACAGCTATCAACATTTAGAAATTCTTACGAATCATTGTTAAAGAGAGAATGTACAGACCAGTTAGTGGTTCAGCTTAACCTTTTTCTGGACGAAGACAATATAATAAGAGTACAAAGTAAACTGAAGAACTTAAGAGCTTCTTATAGCGAGAAGTGTCCTATCCTATTAGCAAAGGATTGCCCTGTTGCAAAAGCATTATTTGGGACATGCATGTTAGGACTGGTCATTCTGGTATATATAAGACTTTGAGTCTGCTAAGGAAGCAATTTTGGATAACTAATGGGTTTGTAACTGTTAAAAAAGTATTGAATAATTGTCTGGTATGCAAGAGGTTGAATTCCCGTAATATAAAAATTAATCAAAATGCATACAGAGATTTTAGGATAAACCCTGATTCTATTCCATTTAGGAATATTTGTGTTGATCATTGTGGACGTTTTATGGTCACAGATAGTGCAAAACAAAAGTCTAAGGTTTATGTACTCGTAATTTCATGTTTATGGTCCAGAGCTGTTAACTTGGTGTTATGTAGGTCAATGGAGAAGGCTTCTTTTCTCAGAGCTATACAGCTCCATATATTTGAGTATGGTATCCTTCATTGATCGTTAGTGACAATGGTAGTCCAATTGTAGCTGAGTTGAGCAAACTGTATCGTATTTAAACGACGCAGAATGTATAGAGTTTTGAAAAAATATAATATTCGGGCTATGAAGTTTCACCCATATCCTGCTTATTCTCCTAAACTTGGTGGACTCGTCGAGTCAATGGTTAAACAAGTAAAGAGGATAATAACCTCCAGTATAAGAAATAACATTTTGGACTACTTTGATTTTGAATATTTAATTAGTGAGAGTAAAATGCTTATTAATAAGCGACCTATTGCTTTTAAGTCTGCTTTGACTAAACTAGAGACGAACCATTGTGTTCCTGTACCTCTGACTCCAGAGATGGTTATAAAAGGTTATGATGTTCCTTGTGTTAGTATTATTCCTCAACTTAATTCTACTGAATTTGAAGAGTCGTGGGACTATACTGACGAAATACTTGGAGATAATCAAAAGCTTTTTGCTTTCTGAGTATAATAAGCTTAAGAAGGTTAGACATAATTTGGAGAAATTGTATAGAGAGGAATTTGTAGCCAATTTGTTACATCAGTCCATTGATCGGAAAGGTAGATATTCCAAGAAAGGACATACTCTATTGAAGGTTGGCGATTTGGTATGTATAAAGAGTAATTTCTCCAAACCCTTTGATTACCCATTAGGAGTTGTATTAAAGGTAGAGGTTAATGACCTAAATGAGGTTACTGCTGCTTACGTGCGTAAAGTTAATGGGGAAGTTGTCAGACGTCATGTCGACAACCTCATTTATTTAACGGAGACCTTTGATGGTCCGAGTGAAAGCCAGTCAAAAGAATCAGTTCCCACTGAACCACAGGTTCATAAGACCAGTGGAAACAGGGAAGCGGCTCGGTTATGCCAAGAGCGTAATAAAGCGCTACTTGAAGCTGAAGAGAATGTGGTGAGTATGGCTAGAGCTGTTGTTGCTTCTCCTGTAGATTTAAATGGGCAGGACAGTACATCCTGTCATGCTTGTTTAAAACTGCTATCTGAATGGCAGTTGTAAGTTTTGTTTTTATGATTGTAATATATTGAGTATTCACGGGATGCAGGCTCGACGCTGTCCTAGTGGATACAAACATTATTTGTATATATTTGTTTGTTTCACAAATATGTTAATTTGTTCACCTCAGGCACCAGTGTACAAAAATAATAATTTTAAGTATCTTCCCGAATAAGGAAAGATTTTTCTTTTAAAGTTAAACTTTTCCCCCTGGAAACTTTTTTGAGCTTCTCACAAGAAAGCGCTCATCCAGATTCCTTGACAAGGACGCAGGAAGGTTAAATATTGGATTGTAGAAAACCTTCATCCAGATTCCTTGCCAGGGACGCTAAAAGGTAACTTCAAGATATGAAGTACCCTACTCTGGCAGTACAAGTACAAGTACAAGTACAAGCACAAGGCAAACAGTTGTTGGTATCACTTACCGGATAGCAGCAAATATAGCTGCTTTGTGCTCCCTGCCCCCCATCTCTGGAGCATTTCTGCTTCAAGATAGTGCACGCGCCGACTGTGGTGAACAAACTTTATGAACTCTCTTTTAAACATATGTAATTAACTGTGGATGATTTGTTTGAGGTACTGCGTCAGAGATATAGAGCATGAGTCCAGATCCCGCTAACTACCCGCCCTGATGAAGCTGGCAAGGCCTCAAAGTTATAGTGCTCCATCAACTTCTTCAGTTTCATGGATTAACTTTCGTAAAGTGCTTCGTCAGCCTCTGTTTGGATGAGTAAAACAAAAGTTTCCAGGGTGCTTTGTTATACCAGTTGGGTAGTAGTCATTGCTTTTGCTTTGGCCGATCATTGTCAAAAGGCCCCATGAAAAATCTTTCCTTATTTAGCACTAGCTTTAAACTCAATTGAGTTAAAAGGTCGAAAGTGATTTTTTAATTTGCTTGAACTGTGTTTAATTGATCACAAGTGAAGTTAACAATTTCTTAGAAGTAACTGAACTTTTTCCTTTGATTATAGGTAACGTTACTTTTTCGCTGAATGTGAAGTGGGTCCTTGGAAGAGACAGAAACGCATTTGTCGAGCTGACAAAAAGTGCAGTGCCAATTTTAATAAAAATAATTAAATAATTATTGGTCTGTCTTTCTTTCCCATTCACCCCTATTCCACACCTGTTTATATTTGTATTGTATAGTAACTTTGGTGGAATATTGTTTTATTCAGTGAATTTTAGGAATATGAATGATATCCTGAATACACTACTGACTTACAAGTCATAATTGTGAAAATGGACTTTACCACAATTAAAGACATTTTTTGGGACAGGGAATATGTTGGTGTCCCCTGTGCCAGGCAAGCAAGGCGGGAGGGGATTCTGGCCCCGTGGGACTCCTCCCTGTAGATATAATTCTTGAGATCCCAGACTCTTTTTAAAGACTCATTTCCTTCATTATGAAGTTTCTTTTTATAGTATTGTTTAATATGACATATGAGAGAGAGAGAGAGAGAGAGAGAGAGAGAGAGAGAGAGAGAGAGAGAGAGAGAGAGAGAGAGAGAGAGAGAGAGAGAGAGAAAGAAGCTTTCCAATTAGAGCACTGCTCTTGTTTTTCTTGCTAGCTTCTAAAAGTTATGTCGTTTCCCATTTCTTTTATTCCTCTTTCTGTCAAAGTAATAGTGGGTATAAAGGGCTGCTATTAGCACCAATTCTCCAAAGGCCATTTTGGGCTAGATTGCAGAGTAAGGGGCCATGAATTACTTGTGGTTGCGGGGGGGCGTCTAGAGGAAGCAAAGCCCCCACAGCCAAGTTAAGCCATGGTGTCTGAGGTTAGATTAAGTAAAAGTAAGTCTGGTTAGGTCACATTCCCTCTGAAATGCCTGCTACAGAAATGCTTACATTAACCCTGACCTCTTACTCTGTAATCACTCCCCATTTTGGTAACTTGAAACGTTTTGATGATGACATTTCTTTCACTGCAACCGTTATTTGGTATATAAAACAGGGAAGAGACAGTCTAGTGGCAAATGATTGGGATTAGAATGAAGAGTAAAGGGTTTAGGCAACAATAAAAAATTGGCTTAACTGAAATATTTGACATTGCTGGGACCATTGGTCAAGTCGTTTTATTAGCTTGACTAAGAAAAGGACAAAGGGGTGTCTTTACGTGACGTGTTTTTGAAAGGTTGATGCACCAGTTTCAGGGTACACAGTGTTTTGTGACTGGTCCACAGTTTCATGCGAACACCTCTCTAATTCTAATTAGGAGTATGCACCCCAGCAGTTGCTTATTATGTTCGTTCCCAGTAGTATCCACTTGCGTACTTAGGTGGCTAACCTGGCTAACATTTCTCTCATACGGTTTGGGTACTGGGATCATGAAAGGTTTTTTTTTTGACAGTTTTGAATCCCCTGAAAACCCACACTCACTGATTGCAGTACCAGTCGTTTCCTTGTGATGCAAAAATACTTCCCGGCAGAGGCTGTGGCTATCGTTCACGGTACGTTCTCAGACATGGTTGGAATATGCTACTTCAAATTGAGTAAGTCTGCCAAAGTTTAATAACCAACTTAGCTACAAAATTTGCTGAAGGCTTAGGCACAATTTCTTGAACCCCTTCAGACCAGAGTCTTGTACACGACACCTGGCTGGTCTTCATTCAGAATTCGCGATTACTTTGTCCGAATGAAAGTGGTTATTTTCGTTTAACTTCAGGACACTAAAGCACACAAAGCACTTGTATGTGGAACTTGAGAGTTTCTGCCTTGCAAAGCAATTTAAAAGCAACTCACAGTCCAAGTATGGATGAACCATTTCAATGCCATCAACATCGAAACCGTGGTCAGAAATCAAGTGGACGAATCGTGGGCAAGATGAAAGTACCTTTTGTAAATGGGCATGTTCGGAGGTCTGTGATTGGTTGGGTGGGGTCAGAGTTCTATAAGAGAATATGATAGGGCATTTTGAAGAAACGCACATGTGCATTAACCGCAAATTGGTCAGTGGCCTGGGAGTTAGATACCCACGCATGCGTAAAAGCCTTTGACCTGGTTTCTTGAAATTACTACGACCAATGATCCTTACGGTGCACTGTGGTAATCTCAAGAACATGTGGGGAGTGCGCTATGAGTGTCAGCAATAAGAACTGCTCCAGACTTAGAAAAAATTGCGCGTGGTAAAAAAAGTTGTGGGATTGTAAAATTGCCTTAAATGGAACAGGTAGGTGAGTTGTCGAGTGTATTTAAGCACGTAGAATTAGTTTTATTCTGTGATGTTTGAATATATCTTCATCCAGTTCAACTCTTGTTTACCAGAGTATTATACTCGTAGGCCCCAGTTCTGAAGTGATACAGCAGTAACTAGTGAAACTACCATCTGTTTCTCCTTGTCTGTTTTCAGTGTTTTTGGAAGACGAACCTTCTTATGTTATGTCAGGATGATGATAACTATTCACCTTGTTTATATAGAGAGCAACGCACTGCACCGGGAGCATATATCAGCCTAAATTTAGTCAGAGGCATTGGAAGCCTAGCCCTAGGTGGACAAGTTTAGAAGACTGATATGTCCATGTTACTTAACCATCCTGACGCAGATTCTCCTCCTCCTCCTTCTACGTGAACATATTGTCCTCCAGTTGCTCCTCCTCACACTGGGTCCTCCCCCTTCTCATCCTTCTCCTTGTACCTCTTCCAACCTTTCAAAAACACCTGACATAAAGACACCCTCTATTCCTTTCTAAGTAGGACTATATCTCATGAGACGACTTGACCAGTGGTTCCAGCAGTGTCAAAACCTTCAGCATATCCAAGATTTTATTGTTGCCTGGATCCATTACTGTTAAATTAATCCCAATCATTTGCCAGTAGATGTTTCTTCCTTGTTTTTTATTCACCAAATATCATTGCAGGGAAAGAGGTATTACTATTGTGAAATGTTTGAAAGTGACCAAAATGGGGATCGATTATAGAGTACGGGGTCAGGGCTACTGTAAGCACAGTAGGCATTTCTGTAGGAGGCATTTCAGAGGGAATGTGACCTAACCAGACTTTCCATTACTTAATCTAAGCAGTCTTTACTTGTCTTTTGGGGCTTTGCTCCCTCTAGACCCCCCCCCCAGTAAATAATGACTGTTTACTCTGCATTGTATCCCAAAATGGCCTTTGGAGAATTGGTGCCAGTAGCAGTCCTTTATACCCACTATTGCTTTGACAGAAAGAGGAATAAAAAAAATGGGAAAAGACATGACTTGTAGAAGCTTGCAAGAAAAGGAAGGGAATGGTTCTTATTGGAAAACCTATTCTCTCTCTCTCTCTCTCTCTCTCTCTCTCTCTCTCTCTCTCTCTCTCTCTCTCTCTCTCTCTCTCTCTCTCTCTCTCTCTCTCTGTATTTAGAACCTGGCATAATAATCGTGCTATAAAAAGAAACTTCACAATGAAGGAAATGAGTCTTCACAAAGAGTCTGGGATCTCAAGGATTATCTCAACAGAGGAGTTCCACTGGGCCGGAATCCCTCCCGCCTTGCTTACCTGACTTAGGGGACACCGATCTCTTTCCAATCTCAGGAATTGTTTGTAATTTTTTTTTTTGTAATTCCATTTTCGACAATTATGACTTTTATGTCAGTAATTAATTTATGAATTCATTCCTATTTTTCAAATCGCACTCAAGAATAGGTAGGGTCCCCCTGATTTGCAAAATTTTTGCATAAAACGTTTACTTTCTAGGATGCAATATATATATTTTTGATTGCAGTTTTCACAGTTGTGTAGTTATCAAGCAGATTATTCCACGCATGCAAGTTTCTATTATTGGAAGCACAGAGTCCTGTGAAGGATTTTGTGCTGTAAAAGAAAAATGTATGAAATCACCTTCATGAATTGAGAGGCACGATCCTCTTACTTGATAAGCAGGGCTGCCAAATAACTTGATAGTCAAACCGCGGTACAAAGCCTTCAAAACAGCGGCATAGCCCAAAAAGTAGCCCAATTTTTTTATCTGACATGGAACAGTGATTTGATAGTGTATTATTACTACAATAAAGCTTTTTTCACATTCGTTTATTACCTCCCCAATGTGATCAATAGAATTTATTGAGGTATGGCAAGCAATGCACACTGAAAGTTTCAAATCCGTAGCTTTTTGGTTGATGTCAGTCTCATTGCTTTGCTGAGATGAAGTACTGGCCAAAAACCTCGTAACATTGCTTTCTCTTGCTTTTACATTTATGGGTCCCAGTATTAGCGTGTTTCATTAAATCTGTGCAGATACTGATCAGGCCACTACCTGTGCCAGAAAGTGCGTAGCGAATATACACCACACCACTTTACACTGACCATCAAAATAGATAAACATTACATCACAGCAGGTAAAATAATGTCTCATGTGAAATATAGCAAATGGGGTGAAAAAAAAGCAAATTCTTCTCTATGATTTAAAGTGAATGAATGATTTTGAAGTTCAGCTATTGAGTTATAGGTTAAAATAGTGGATATTGGATTTTTAACACAAGGAGAATAATTATTGTTATCACGATTGTTCATGACAATATTTGTTTGAGTAGCGACGACTTAGCACTCTCTCTCTCTCTCTCTCTCTCTCTCTCTCTCTCTCTCTCTCTCTCTCTGACTCTCTCTACTTTGCATAATAAAAAAATAAACTTCATAATGAAGGAAATGGGTCTTCAAAAAGTTTCAGGGATATCAAGAATTATCACAACACAGAGGAGTTCCACTGGGCCAGAATCCCTCCCGCCTTTCTTACCTGGCACAGGGAACAAGGACATCTTTCCAATCTGTCGGGAATTGTTTGTAATTTTTTTTTTGTGATTCCATTTCCTACAATTATGACTTTTAGGTCAGTAATTAATTTATGAATTCACTCCTATTTTTCAAATCGCACACAAGAATAGAGAGGGTCCCCCTTAATTGCAAAAGTTTGCATAAAACTCTTACTTCCTAGAATGCATTATATTTATTTTCGTTTGTAGTTTTCTTGTATGGTAATTACATGAAAATATAATAAAATTAAGACCTATTGTAGATTATTGGAAGCTCAAAATCCTGTGAAGGATTTTGTGCTGTAAAAGAAAAATGTATGAAATTGCCATCATTAAGTGAGAGGCACTTTCCTCTTACTTGTCAAGTAGCTAATTGCTTGTTGTGTTGTCCTCTTGACTTGTTTATTGTTTGCACTGTTGCTTATTTTTACCTGACAATGGATTAATTACTTGTTAAATATGTTCTTTAGACTGCTTATACTGCATTCTTCATTTTTAGATCATGATACTTTGGTTTTATTTTACTTTCTGACTAATTTTCACATTACATAGCTGAAGTGTTGTAAAGCTTCTGAAGGTTCTATAGTTATAGCTACAATATTGTTGTGCATAAAGAACTTTGGATCTTGCAACTATAACAAGAAAAACAAGTCTGCCTACAAGAGTTGTTTCTTTAATGCTGAAACCCAGCAGCGCAGATACCAATCAGGCCATAACCTATACCAGTAAGTACACAGCCATTATACACAGAACTGATGAGTAGTCATATACAGCCACCATTTCCCCTTCACTTTCAACAAAGTACCTTGTCCCTGCAAATCTTCCTCAACCAGGTATAGAAGAGGTAATATGTGAAACTACTACTGCAGATTATGTAACCCAAGCAAACCCACGAAAGTATGGTTTTTTGGGCATTGGTGGGATGCCTGCAACTTGCATAATTGACAAAAACTGTGAAAGCAAAATCAGAAATACAGAAACCACAATACTTACAAATATTCAGAGATACAGAGAAGTGGGATCGTCAATTAAAATTGCGTAGAGAGCGCTCTCTGTAAGTTCGAATTTTTTTTTTGCTTATCAATTCTCTACAAACACTACGTATGTGCAGTGTATTGTAATTTGAGATGAAAAAACGTACAGTACTGTATTGATTGTAAATCATACTGTATCTGAATAGGCATGAAGAATACAGTAACAAAGTTATAAATAATTCAACAAACAAACGTCCTTCTGGAACGTAACTCTTTCGTAAGTAGGGTGGTGTCTGTGTCTCTTATTTAGAGGTTGATCTGCCATTCTGCATTCAAGGGTTCATTCAACTACAGTTATTTCAAACACATCAATTAAATGTACTTTTGGACTTGAACTAGCCCAGGCTACTCCTCACCTACAGAGGTAAATTTCCTCAATTCCGAAAGTGTTGTGAAGGTAATATGAGAAATTGTGCCTTTTTGAGAGGTAGACCCTTTGTTCTGCACTTGAGGGAGTGGTGTACTACAGTCACACCAAGCATGGAGACGAACTCTTTGGCCTAGGCCTAGGCTAAGTTTACATTCAGACATGGTGAGTAGCCCATTCTTCTGCTCACCTGCAAGAACAATTTCCTAAGAAATGTGTAGTATTATGACAATTTGGACCAACTCCCATTAAGGGGTAGCCTAGGCTAGTCCACGTGTTCAACGTTCAGTTTTCCAAGGGTAATGGGGGAGGGGGTGTCTGGAAGGGGGAAGCCCTCCCATCCAGGTTAGAGCAAGGTACCCTAAGTCTGATTAGGTTAGTTTTTGTTTGTTTGGTCAGGTCAAAATGGAAACTTAGGCCTGCTGATCCAAACCATCTGTGTTTTCTTGTCTGTTTTCAGAGTTTTTGAAAGACGAACCTTCTATGTTATGTCAGGATGATGATAACCTATTCACCTGTTTATATGAAACAGCACTGCACGGGAGCATATTTTAGCCTGAATTTGGTCAGAGGCGTTGGAAGCCTAGCCTTAGGCGGACAAGTTGAAGGACTGATATGTCCATGATAGCAGCCATCCTCCTCCTCCTCCTCCTCCTCCTCCTCCTCCTCCTCCTCCTCCTCCTCATCCTCCTCCTCCCCTCTCCTCCTCCTCCTCCTCCTCCTCCTCTCCTCCTCCTCCTCCCTCCTCCCTCCTCCTCCTCCTCCTCCTCCCTCCTCCTCTCCTCCCTCCTCCTCCTCCTCCTCCTCCTCTCCATTAGGCTTGTGTCTGCAGTTGCTCCTCCTCACACTGGGTCCTCCCCCTTCTCATCCTCCTCCTTGTACCTCTTCCAACCTTTCAAAAACACCTGACATAAAGACACCCTTTATTCCTCTCTAGGTGGGACTATATCTCATGAGACGACTTGACCAGTGGTCCCAGCAGTGTCAAAACTTTCAGTAAATCCAAGATTTTATTGTTGCTTGAATCCATTACTGTTAAGTGTCAATCATTTGCCAGTAGATGTCTTTTCCTGGTTTTTATTCACCAAATATCATTGCAGTGAAAGAGGTATTGTGTGAAATGTTTGAAAGTGACCAAAAATAGGATCGATTATAGAAGTGAGGGTCAGGGCTACTGTAACACAGTAGGCATTTCTGTGGAGGCATTTCCAGAGAGATGTGACCTAACCAGACTTTCCATTACTTAATCAGCCGTCTTAACTTGTCTTTTGGGGCTTTGCTCCTCTAAGACACCCCCTTGATAAATAATGACCCTTAGTCAGCATTCTATTAAATGGCCTTTGGAAATTGGTGCCAACAACAGCCCTTTATCCCCACTATTGCTTTAACAAAGAGGAATAAAAATGGGAAAGACATGACTTGTAGAAGCTTGCAAGAAAAGGAAGGGAATGGTTCTTATTGGAAAATCTATTCTCTCTCTCTCTCTCTCTCTCTCTCTCTCTCTCTCTCTCTCTCTCTCTCTATTTAGAACGTGGCATAATAAATCTTGTTATAAAAAGAAACTTCACAATGAAGGAAGTGAGTCTTTAAAAAGAGTCTGGGATCTCAAGAATTATCTCAACAGAGGAGTTCCACTGGGCCAGAATCCCTCCGCCTTGCTTACCTGACTTAGGGGACACCGATCTCTTTGCAATCTCTCAGGAATTGTTAGTAATTTTTTAAATTCCATTTTCGACAATTGCCAGCTTTTATGTCAGTAATTAATTTATGAATTCATTCCTATTTTTCAAATCACTCAGAATGGTGAGTCCCTGATTTGAAATTACATAAAACGTTTACTTTCTAGGATGCAATATATATATTTATTTTTGATTGTAGTTTTCTGGGTGTGTAATTATCAAGCAGATTATTCCTCATGGAAGTCAGAGTATTGGAAACTCAAAACCCTTGGAAGGTTTTGTGCTGTAAATGTATGAAATCACCTTCATGAATTGAAAGGCACGTTCCTCCTACTTGATAAGCTGAGTTGCCAAATAACGATAACTTTGCGGTACAAAGCCTTAAAAACAGCATGGCCCAAAAAGTAGCCCAATTTTTATCTGACATGGAACAGTGATTGGATAGTGTAATTATTACTACAATAAAAGAAGCTTTTTCCACATTCGATTATTACCTCCCCAATGTGATCAATAGAATTTATTGAGGTATGGCAAGCAATGCACACTGAAAGTTTCAGATCTGTAGCTTTTTGGTTGATGTCAGTCTCCTTGCTTTGCTGAGATGAAGTACTGGCCAAAAACCTCGTAACATTGCTTTCTCTTGCTTTTACATGTATGGGTCCCAGTATTATCATGTTTCATTAAATCTGTGCAGATACTGATCAGGCCACTACCTGTACCAGAAAGTGCAGGTAAATGTCTCATGTAAAATATAGCAAATGGGGTGAAAAAAAAGCAAATTCTTTTCTATGATTTAAAGTGGATGAATGATTTTGAAGTTCAGCTATCGGCTTATAGGTTAAAATAGTGGATATTGGATTTTTAACACAAGGAGAATAATTGTTATCACGATTGTTCATGACAATATCTGAGTGGGTAGCGACGACTTAGCACTCTCTCTCTCTCTCTCTCTCTCTCTCTCTCTCTCTCTCTCTCTCTCTCTCTCTCTCTCCTTTGACATAATTATCGATGCTATTAAAAGAAACTTCACAATGAAGGAAATGGGTCTTCAAAAGTTTCAGGATCTCAGAAATTATCTCAACACAGAGGGAGTTCCACTGGGCCAGTCCCTCCACCTTTCTTACCTGGCACAGGGGGAACAAGGGACATCTTTCAATCTGTCAGAGAATTGTTTGTAATTTTTTTTTGGTATTCCATTCCCCTACAATTATGGCTTTTAGGTCAGTAATTGATTTATGAATTCACTCCTTTTTCAATCGCACTCAAGAATAGAGGTCCCCCTTATTTAAAAATTTTGCATAAAACTTTTACTTACTAAAGATGCATTATATTTATTTTTCGTTTGTAGTTTTCTTGTATGAGTAATTACACGATGAAAATATAATAAAGTGGACACCTATTTAGATTGTTGGAGCTCAAAATCCTGTGAAGAGTTTTGTGCTGTAAAGAAAAATGTATGAAATTGCATCATAGTGAGGCACTTTCCTCTTGTCAAGTAGCTAATTCCTTGTTGTATTTGTCCTCTTGACATTTATTGTTTACTGTTGCTTATTTTTACCTGACAATGGATTAATTACTTGTTAAATATGTTCTTTAGACTGCTTATGCTTTCTTCATTTTTAGATCATGATACTTTGGTTTATTTACTTTCTGGCTAATTTTTCACATTACATAGCTGATGGTATGAAGCCTCTGAAGATTTCTAGTTATAATACAAAATATTGTCTTGAAATCTTCTTCAGCCAGAGTGAAGATATGTGAACTGCGATTTGCTCAGAAAATATTCTTTGAATGTTTCCTCATCAGCTCAACTCTCTTTTGCCAAAGTGTTGGCAAACAGTTGTGAGCAATTCAGCAGGAACCAGATGAGACCACCTTTATTTGTTTCATTGTCTGTTTACTGTTGTTTGAATACGAACTTCTTATATTATGACAGCATGATTAATAATAATGAAATAATTTTATATACGCCGACAACATGTAGTATCAGGAGCATATTTGAGCGTAAATCTGTGCAAAGGCATTATAATGGAAGCCTAGCTTTAAGAGGGTCGGTTGAGAGGACTGATATGTCCATTATACTTAACCATCCTGACGCAGATTCTCCTCCTCCTCCTTCTAGTCTTTTCCTCCTCTTCCTCCTCCTCCTTTCTCCTCCTCCTCCTCCTCCTTGTACCTCGTCCAACTTTTCAAAAACACCTGACGCAAACACCCTTTATTCCTCTCTGGGTGGGGACAGTATCTCATGGAACGACTTGACTAGTGATCCCAGCAGTGTCAAAACTTTCCAATCGTCCAAGATTTTTATTGTTGCCTGAATCCATTACTGTTAATTCTAAACCCAGTCATTTGTCACTAGACTGTCTCTTCCTTGTTTTTTATTTACCAAATAACCATTGAAGGGAAAGAGGTATTATGAGGCGATTACAGTTTCGCATGCTGGTGGGTGTCAAGTCTGCCAATTTCTAACCGTGATCCACCACCAGGTGGTAGTAGATTACCATTATAGAGAATCGGCGAGCGAATACAAGATGGCGACCTAACCTGATGAAACCGACCTAACCGAAAACAGAGCGGCGTGCCCTTACCTGGCCGGGGCTTTGCCCCCCTAGACCCCCAGAAACCTAGGTCGTTACCTGCACAACAAAACCGACCTAACTTGCGGAACACAGGGCAGAAGCGTGTCCTCACCTGGCCCGGACCCCAGAAGGGCCTTACAATTGAGTGTATCGTAAACTGTTCAAAATGCTTGCATTACCTCATTGAAATCCAGATAAATCAGGAGAAATCCGAATAGCTGATATTGGTAACTCCATGCTTCTTCGTTTTTGGCGTAACCAGACTGGGGGCTACGACCGAATTAGGTGACCAATCCGTTTCTCGGCGTCTACGTGATTGTTGTGATTTTAGTGAGAATTGACGCATTTTGTGAATTGTTAGATCAGCTCTATTTAAAGGATACGTTTAATTGAATTCGAGAAAAGCTTTAAAGGGCAAAGGACATTGTTAAGTAACGTTTTTAATGCAATACATGAAATGTGAACTATACATGGTTTTACTGTCCTGCTTCATGAGGTAGGCGAACTTGACCGCTCTTCATTGCACAAAACACTGGATTCTTAGCTGCAAATTGAGCGTGGAGGCCAGTTGACCAGGCTGTGTATTTTAGCAACTTGGACGAGACAGGTAGGTCTCAGGGCAAAGGTAGGTCTCAGGGCATGTCTGGTTGGTCGGTGGGACTCGGGGCATTTCTGGTGGTTGGTCGTCAGCTGAGAAAGCTAGTTGGGAACCACTTACCTTGGCAGAGGATCTTGTACGGGCAGAATGGGGAAGCGGCCCAGCATGAAACTGTAATCTGCCCGGTGTTATCGTGAAGGCTTGAAAGGACCAAAATGGGGATCGATTACAGAGTAAGGGTCAGGGCTACTAAGCACAGTAGGCATTCTGTAGGAGAGCATTGCAGTGAGATGTGACCTAACCAAGACTTTCCATTACTTAATCAAGCAGTCTTTACTTGTCTTTTGGGGCTTCTCCCTCTAGACACCCCCAGTAAATAATGACCCCCTTACTCTGCATTTCTGGCCCACAAAATGGCCTTTGGAGATTGGTGCAGCAACAGCCCTTTATTCCCCTATTGCTTTGATAAAAGAGGAATAAAAAATGGGAAAAGACATGACTTGTAAATGCAGAAAGGAAGGGATGATTCTTATTGGAAAACCTATTCTCTCTCTCTCTCTCTCTCTCTCTCTCTCTCTCTCTCTCTCTCTCTCTCTCTCTCTCTCTCTCTCTCTCTCTCTCTCTTAATCGTGCTATAAAAAGAAACTTCACAATGAAGGAAATTAGTTTTTAAAGAGTCTGGGATCTCAAGAATTATCTCAACACAGAGGAGTTCCACTGGGCCGGAATCCCTCCCGCCTTGCTTACCTGGCACAGGGCACAACAACATCTTTCCAATCTCAGGAATTTTTAGTAATTTTTTTTTTTTTTTGTAATTCCATTTCCTACAATTATGACTTTTATGTCAGTAATTAATTTGTAGAATTCATTCTATTTTCAAATCGCACTCAGAATAGGTAGGGTCCGCCTGATTTGCAAAAGATTTTTGCATAAAACGTTTACTTACTAGGATACAATATATATTTTTTGATTGTAGTTTTCATAGTTGTGTATTTATCAAGAAATACTTGAAATAAAGTAGATTATTGGAATTAAAATCCTGTGAAGGTTTTGTGCTGTAAAAGAAAAAAATGTAAATCACCTTCATGAATTAGAGGCACATTCCTCTACTTGATAAACAGGGCTGTAAATAACTTGATAGTCAAACTGCGGTACAAAGCCTTAAAAACAAGCTGACATAGCCCAAAAGTAGCAATTTTTATCTGACACGGAACAGTGATTGGATAGTGTATTATTACTACAATAAAGCTTTTTCCACATTCGATTATTACCTCCCCAATGTGATCAATAGAATTTATTGAGGTATGGCAAGCAATGCACACTGAAAGTTTCAGATCTGTAGCTTTTTGGTTGATGTCAGTCTCCTTGCTGCTGAGGTGAAATGCTGGCCAAAACATCATGTGTTGCTTTCTCATGCTTTTACATGTGGGTCCCAGTATTATGTTTCATTAAATCTGTGCAGATACTGATCAAGCCACTACCTGTGCCAGAGATAATGTATCTTAATATACACACCACACCCCTTTACACTGACCATCAAAATAGATAAACATTACATCACAGCAGGTAAAATAATGTCTCATGTAAAATATAGCAAATGGGGTGAAAAAAAAGCAAATTCTTTTCTATGATTTAAAGTGGATGAATGATTTTGAAGTTCAGCTATCGGGTTATAGGTTAAAATAGTGGATATTGGATTTTTAACAGAAGGAGAATCATTGTTATCACGATTGTTCATGACAATATCTGAGGGGGGTAGCGACGACTTAGCTCTCTCTCTCTCTCTCTCTCTCTCTCTCCTTTTACATAATTATCGATGCTATTAAAAGAAACTTCATAATGAAGGAAATGGGTCTTCAAAAAGTTTCAGGGATATCAAGAATTACCTCAACACAGAGGAGTTCCACTGGGTCGGAATCCCTCCCGCCTTTCTTACCTGGCACAGGGAACAAGGACATCTTTCAATCATGAGAATTGTTTGTAATTTTTTTTTTGTAATTCATTTCCTACAATTATGACTTAGGTCAGTAATTAATTTATGAATTCACTCCTATTTTCAAATCGCACTCAAGCGTAGAGAGGGTCCCCCTTATTTGCAAAATTTTGCATGAAACTTTTACTTACTAGAATGCATTATATTTATTTTCGTTTGTAGTTTTCTTGTATGGTAATTACATGATGAAAATTATTGTGCTGTAAAAGAAAAATGTATAGGAAATTGCCATCATGGAAACGAGAAATTTTCTGTCCTCTTACTTGTCAAGTAACCAAGTGCTTGTTGTGTTGTCCTCTTGACTTGTTTATTGTTTGCACTGTTGCTTATTTTACCTGACAATGGATAATTACTTGTTAAATATGTTCTTTGGGCACATATACTGCATTCTTCATTTTTGAATCATGATACTCTGGTTTTATTTTACTTTCTGACTAATTTTCACATTACATAGCTAAAGTGTTGTAAAGCCTCTGAATGTTCAATAGTTATAGCTACAATGTTGTGCATAAAAAACTGTTGGATCTTGCAGCTATATGAAAAACAAGTCTGCCTACAAGAGCAGATTGCCTCAGTTGTTTCTTTAATGCTGAAACCCAGCAGTACAGATACCAATCAGGTTATTACCTATACCAGTAAGTACACAGCCATTATACACAGCACTGATGAATAGTCATACACAGCCACCATTTCCCCTTCACTTTCCACAAAGCACCTTGTCTTTGATCTTCTTCAGCTGGGTGAAGATATCTTGAACTGCCATTTGTAGAAGAAATATTCTTTGAATATTTCCTCATCCAACTCAACTCTCTTTGCCAAGTATTGTAGGCTCAGGTGTGGAGCAATTCAGCAGGAAGGCAGTGAGACCACCTTTATTGTTTTTATTTGTCTGTTTACTGTTGTTTTGAATACAAAACCTACTTATATTATGACAGCATGATTAATAACTATTAATCTTGTTTATATACATGACAACGTAATGCATCAGGAGCATATTTGAGCGTAAATCTGTGCAAAGGCATTATAATGGAAGCCTAGTTTTAGGAGGGTAGGTTGAGAGGACTGATGTGTCCATGATGCACTTAGCCATCAACCTGGGTCCTCCTCCTCACCTCCTCCTCCTTCTCATTGAACACATTGTCCTGCAGTTGCTCACTCCTGACACTGGGTCCTCCCTCTTCTCATCTCTCCTTTGCCTCGTCCAGCTTTTCAAAACACCTGACTTAAGACACGCTGTTACTCTAGGTGGGACGCTATCTCATGGGTGACGACTAGTGATCCCAGCAGTGTCAAACTTTCCAGTAAATCAAGATTTTATTATTTGCCTGAATCCATTACGTAATTCTAAACCCAGTCATTTGTGCTAGATGTCGCTTCCTTGTTTTTATTGCAATGCCATTGGAAGTGAAAAGAGGTATTATGGGGCGATTACAGTTATGCTGGTGGTGTCCGTCTGTTTCTGTGTGATCCTACCCAGGTGTTGATGGAGCCATTATAGAGAATCGACGGTGAATACAAGATGGCATTGCCCTGTGAAACCGACCTAACGAAAACAAGCGGCGTGCCTTACCTGTGGGGGCACCTGGGCCCAGAAACCTAGGTCATTACCTTACCTGGCAGAAACCGACCTAACCGAACACAGGATGGCGGAGATACTCACCTGGCGGACCCCCAGGGCCCACAATTTGTGTATCGTAAACTGCACCGAAATGGCATGCCTCATTCGAAGTGAATCGTCCGGAGGAGAAATCCGGAATGGCTGATATCGGTAACTCCATGCTTCTTCGTTTTGGCGCTGGGACAACTTGAACTGGGGGAACACGACCGCGTGGAATTGACCAATCCGTTTCTACAGCGGTGTGTCGTGATTGTTGTGATTTGGTGAAATTTGACCGCATTTTGACGGGTGTTGAATCGGCTCTATTTAAGGGATATGCACGTTTAATTAATTCGAGAAAAGCTTTAAAGGGGCAAGGGACATTTGTTAAGTAACGTTTTTTTAATGCAATACATAGAGAAATGTAGATTATACATGGTTTACTGTCCTGCTTCATGAGGTGAACGAGCAGTGTCTTCATTTGCACAAAACACTGGATTCTTAGCCGCCAGAATTCAAGGCGTGGGGCGGATACGACTCGGGCAGTAGCCATATTGTGCTGGACGAGACACGAGGTGAGGTCTCAGAGCAAGAGTAGGTCTCGGGGTCGGGTGGATCGGTAGGTTCAGGCGCTGGTCGTTGGTGTCAGCTGTTCAGGTGGAACCACCTTGGCGGAGGATCTTGCTGGGCAGAGATAGGTTAGAGCGTAGCATATGAAACATGATCTACCGGTGTTATTATTACAGAAGGCTTGAAAAGGTTAAAATGGGGATGGATTATAGAGTACGGGGTCAGGGCTACTGTAAGCACAGTAGGCATTTCTGTAGGAGGCATTTCAGAGGGAATGTGACCTAACCAGACTTTCCATTACTTAATCTAAGCAGTCTTTACTTGTCTTTTGGGGCTTTGATCCCTCTGAACACCACCCAGTAAATAATGACCCCTTACTCTGCATTCTAGCCCAAAATGGCCTTTGGAGGTGGTGCCAGCAACAGCCCTTTATCCCCACTATTGCTTTAACAGAAAGAGGAATAAAAAATGGAAAAGACATGACTTATGAAGCTTACCGAAAGAAGGGAATGGTTCTTATTGGAAAATCTATTCTCTCTCTCTCTCTCTCTCTCTCTCTCTCTCTCTCTCTCTCTCTCTCTCTCTCTCTCTCTCTCTATTTAGAACGTGGCATAATAAATATTGTTATAAAAAGAAACTTCACAATGAAGGAAATGAGTCTTTAAAAAGAGTCTGGGATCTCAAGAATTATCTCAACAGAGGAGTTCCACTGGGCCAGAATCCCTCCGCCTTGCTTACCTGACTTAGGGGACACGATCTCTTTGCAATCTCAGGAATTGTTGTATTTTTTAAATTCATTTAGAAACAATTATGACTTTATAATATTAATTAATTTATAGATTCATTCCTATTTTCAAATCGCACTCAAGTGTTAGGTCTGGATTTGCAAAATTTTTTGCATAACGTTTACTTTCTAGGATGCAATATATATATTTTTATTGTAGTTTTCCACAGTTATTGTAGTTATCAGTTATTACTCAAATAATTAAGTGTACATTATTGGAAGCACAAAATCCTGTGAAGGTTTTTGTGCTGTAAAATATATGAGATTACCTTCGCCAGATTGAAACGATCACCTTGATAAAGCGTGGGCTGTAAATAGCGACTCGTCAAACCATGATATAAAGCCTTCATAACCACGGCAATAGCCCAAAAAAGTAGCCCAATTTTTTTATCCGACATTAAATGACTGATTGGATAATTAATATTACTACAATAAAGCTTTTCCACATTCGTTTATTATTTCCCCAATGTGATCAAGAGAATTTATTGAGGTATGGCAAGCAATGCACACTGAAAGTTTCAGATCCGTAGCTTTTTGGTTGATGTCAGTCTCCTTGCTTTGCTGAGATGAAGTACTGGCCAAAAACCTCGTAACATTGCTTTCTCTTGCTTTTACATGTATGGGTCCCAGTATTAGCATGTTTCATTAAATCTGTGCAGATACTGATCAGGCCTACCACTGCACCAGAAAGTGCATGGCAATATACACCACACTTTACACTGGCCATCAAAATAGATAAACATTACATCACAGCAGGTAAAATAATGTCTCATGTAAATATAGCAAATGGGAGTAAAAAAAAGCCAAAATTCTTTCTATGATATAAAATTCTGGATGAATAATTTTGAAGTTCAGCTATCCCGGCTTATGAGTTAAAATGGTGGACATTGGATTTTTAACACAAGGAGAATAATTTTTATCACGATTGTTCATGACAATATCTGAGGGGGGTAGCGACGACTTAGCACTCTCTCTCTCTCTCTCTTTCTCTCTCTCTCCTTTTACATAATATCGATGCTATTAAAGAAACTTCATAATGAGGAATGGATCTTCCAAAGTTTCAGGGATAAAAAATTATCTCAACACAGAGGAGTTCCTGGGCCAGAATCCCTCCTGCCTTTTGCCTGGCACAGGGACAGGTTATCTTTCAATCTGTCAGGAATTGTTTGTAATTTTTTTTTTTTGTAATTCCATTTCCTACAATTATGACTTTTAGGTCAGTAATTAATTTATGAATTCATTTCTATTATTCAAATCGCACTCAAGAATAGAGAGGTCCCCCTTGTTGGAAAATTACATAAAACTTTACGTACTAGAATGCATTATATTTATTTTCGTTTGTAGTTTTTCTTGTATAGTTGGTATTATATAGGAAAAAGTAAATAAAATAACTTAGATTTTGAGCTCAAAATTCTGTGATTTTGTGCTTTAAAAAGAAAAAATGTATGAAATTGCAATCATTAATTGAAGGCACCTTCTTTGATAAGTAGCTAATTCCTTGTTGTGTTGTCCTTTTGACTTGTTTATTGTTGCACTGTTTGCTTATTTTACCTGACAATGGATTAATTGCTTGTTAATATGTTCTCTGAACTGTATACCATTCTTCATTTTTAGATGATTATACTTGGGTTTTATTTTGCTGCATTAATTTTCAAATTTCATAGCTGAAATAATCGTAAAACCTCTAGAGGTTCTATGATTATAACTTCTAAGAGAAATATTGTTGTGCATAAAGAACTTTGAATCTTGCAACTATAACAAAAAAAAAAAGCAATTCTGTCCACATGATCAGATTGCCTCAATTGTTTCTTTAATGCTGAAACTCAACAGTGCAGATCCCAATCAGGCCGTTGCCTATAACAGTAAGTACACAGCTATTATGCACAGCACTGATGAGTAGTCATACTGACCACCATTTCCCCTTCTCTTGCTACAAAAGCACCTTGTCTTCGTCTTCCTCAGCAGTGAACTGTGCTTGGGACTGTGTGAGAACCTCAAAGTATGGGGTTGCTGGTAATATAAAACTACAGACACCACCCTACTTACAAACATTCAGAGATACAAACAAACGGGATCGCAAATTAAAATTGTGTTCAGAGCGCTCCCCTTTGCCACCCACTTAAGTTCAGAATTTTGTTTTTGCCTATTCTGTACATACAGTACTGTACGTACAGTGTATTGTACTTTAAGATGAGAAAACGTACAGTACTGTATTGATTGTAAATCATACTGTATCTGAATAGGCATGAAGAATACAGTAACAAAGTTATAAATAATTCAACAAACAAACGTCCTTCTGGAACGTAACTCTTTCGTAAGTAGGGTGGTGTCTGTGTCTCTTATTTAGAGGTTGATCTGCCATTCTGCATTCAAGGGTTCATTCAACTACAGTTATTTCAAACACATCAATTAAATGTACTTTTGGACTTGAACTAGCCCAGGCTACTCCTCACCTACAGAGGTAAATTTCCTCAATTCCGAAAGTGTTGTGAAGGTAATATGAGAAATTGTGCCTTTTTGAGAGGTAGACCCTTTGTTCTGCACTTGAGGGAGTGGTGTACTACAGTCACACCAAGCATGGAGACGAACTCTTTGGCCTAGGCCTAGGCTAAGTTTACATTCAGACATGGTGAGTAGCCCATTCTTCTGCTCACCTGCAAGAACAATTTCCTAAGAAATGTGTAGTATTATGACAATTTGGACCAACTCCCATTAAGGGGTAGCCTAGGCTAGTCCACGTGTTCAACGTTCAGTTTTCCAAGGGTAATGGGAGCGGGTCTGGGAGGGGTGAAGCCCTCCCATCCAGGTTAGGGCAAGGTGCCCTAAGTCTGATTAGGTTATTGATTTTAGTTTTGTTTTGGTCAGGTCAGAAGTACTGCCCAAGCACAGATCAAACCATCCGTATTTTTCTTGTCTGTTTTCAGAGTTTTTGAAAGACGAACCTTCTTACCTTGTTATGTCAGGATGATGATAGCTATTCACCCTGTTTTATATAGAGCAACGCACTGGGAGCATATTTTAGCCTGAATTTAGTCAGGCGTTGGAAGCCTGGCCTTGGCGGACAAGTTGAGAGGACTGATATGTCCATGATACTTGACATCCTCCTCCTCACTCCTCCCTCCTCCTCCTCCTCTCTCTCTCTCTCTCTCTCTCTCCTCTCCTCTCTCTCCTCCTCCTCCTCCTCCTCCTCCTCCTCCTCCTCCTCCTCCTCCTCCTCCTCCTCCTCCTCCTCCTCCTCCTCCTCCTCCTCCTCCTCCTCCTCCGTGAACACATTGTCCTGCAGTTGCTCCTCCTCACACTGGGTCCTCCCCCTTCTCATCCTCCTCCTTGTACCTCTTCCAACCTTTCAAAAACACCTGACATAAAGACACCCTTTATTCCTCTCTAGGTAGGACTATATCATGGAACGACTTGACCAGTGGTCAGCAGTGTCAAAACTTTCAGTAAATCCAAGATTTTATTATTTGCTTGAATCCATTACTATTAAATTAATCCCAATCATTTGCCAGTAGTGTCTTTTCTAGTTTTTATTCACCAAATATCATTGCAGTGAAAAGAGTATTACTATTGTGAAATGTTTGAAAGTGACAGAAATGGGATCAGTTATAGAGTGAGGGTCAGGGCTACTGTAAGCACAGTAGGCATTTCTGTGGAGAGCATTTCAGAGGAATGTGACCTAACCAGACTTTCCATTACTTAATCTAAGCCATCTTAACTTGTCTTTTGAGACTGCTCCTCTAGACACCCCCTTATTAAATAATGACCCTTAGTGTATTCTAGCCCAAAATGGCCTTTGAAGTGAGGTGCCAGCAACAGCCCTTTATCCCCACTATTGCTTTAACAAAAAGAGGAATAAAAAATGGAAAAAGACATGACTTGTAGGAAGCTTGCAAGAAAAGAGAAGGGAATGGTTCTTATTGGAAAATCTATTCTCTCTCTCTCTCTCTCTCTCTCTCTCTCTCTCTCTCTCTCTCTCTCTCTCTCTCTCTCTCTCTCTCTCTCTCTCTCTCTCTCTCTATTTAGAACGTGGCATAATAAATCTTGTTATAAAAAGAAACTTCACAATGAAGGAGTGAGTCTTTAAAAGAGTCTGGGATCTCAGAATTATCTCAACAAAGGTTCCACTGGGCCAGAATCCCTCCCGCCTTGCCCACTGACGGGGACACCAGCGATCTCTTTGCAATCTCAGGAATTATTAGTAATTTTTTAAATTCATTTTCGACAATTATGACTTTTATGTCAGTAATTAATTTATGAATTCATTCCTATTTTTCAAATCGCACTCAAGAATGGGTAGGGTCCCCCTGATTTGCAAAATTTTTGCATAAAACGTTTACTTTCTAGGATGCAATATATATATTTTTGATTGTAGTTTTCACAGGTGTGTAGTTATCAAGCAGATTATTCCTCACATGGAAGTCTCAAGTATTGGAAGCACAAAACCCTTGGAAGGTTTTTGTGCTGTAAAAGAAAAATGTATGAAATCACCTTCATGAATTGAAAGGCACGTTCCTCCTACTTGATAAGCTGAGTTGCCAAATAACTTGATAACTGCGGTACAAAGCCTTAAAAACAGCGGCATAGCCCAAAAAGTAGCCCAATTTTTTATCTGACATGGAACAGTGATTGGATAGTGTATTATTACTACAATAAAGCTTTTTCCACATTCGATTATTACCTCCCCAATGTGATCAATAGAATTTATTGAGGTATGGCAAGCAATACACATGAAGTTCAGATCTGTAGCTTTTGGTTGATGTCAGTCTCCTTGCTTTGCTGAGATGAAATTATGGCCAAAACCTCGTAACATTGCTTTCTCTTGCTTTTTACATGTATGGGTCCCAGTATTATCATGTTTCATTAAATCTGTGCAGATACTAATCAGGCCACTACACTGTACCAGAAGTGCAGGTAAATGTCTCTATGTAAAATACCAGCAAATGGGGTGAAAAAAGTAATTCTTTTCTATGATTTAGTGGATGAATGATTTGGAAGTTCAGCTATCGGCTTATAGGTTAAAATAGTGGATATTGGATTTTTAACACAAGGAGAATAATTATTATCACGATTGTTCATGACAATATCTGAGGGGGGTAGTGACGACTTAGCACACACACACACACTCTCTCTCTCTCTCTCTCTCTCTCTCTCTCTCTCTCTCTCTCTCCTTTTACACCAATTATCGATGCTATTAAAAAGAAACTTCATAATGAAAATGGGTCTTCAAAAAGTTTCAGGGATCTCAAGAATTATCTCAACACAGAGGAGTTCCACTGGGCCAGAATCCCTCCTGCCTTTCTTACCTGGCACAGGGAACAAGGACATCTTTCCAATCTGTCGGGAATTGTTTGTAATTTTTTTTTTTGGTATTCCATTCCCTACAATTATGGCTTTTAGGTCAGTAATTGATTTATGAATTCACTCCTTTTTTTCAAATCGCACTCAAGAATAGAGAGGGTCCCCCTTATTTGCAAAATTTTGCATAAAACTTTTACTTACTAGAATGCATTATATTTATTTTCGTTTGTAGTTTTCTTGTATGGTAATTACACGATGAAAATATAATAAAATTAGGACCTATTTAGATTATTGGAAGCTCAAAATCCTGTGAAGGATTTTGTGCTGTAAAAGAAAAATGTATGAAATTGCCATCATGAAGTGAGAGGCACTTTCCTCTTGTCAAGTAGCTAATTCCTTGTTATGTGTTGTCCTCTTATTTGTTTGTGTTGCACTGTTGTATTTTTACCTGACAATGGATTAATTACTTGTTAAATATGTTCTTTAGACTGCTTATATAACTTTGTACCATTTTTAGATCATAGTGCTGGTTTATTTTACTTTCTGACTAATTTTCATTACATGGCACAGTGTTGTAAAGCCTCTGAAGGTTCTATAGTTATAGCTACAAATATTGTCTTTGAAGTACTTCTTCAGCCAGAGTAGAAGATATGTGAACACGATTTGCTCAGAAAATATTCTTTGAATATTTCCTCATCCAGCTCAACTCTCTTTTGCCAAAGTATTGTAGGCTCCAGTTGTGGAGCAATTCAGCAGGAACCAGTGAGACCACCTTTATTGTTTCATTGTCTGTTTACTGTTGTTTTTGAATACGAACTTTCTTATATTATGACAGCATGATTAATAACTATTAATCTTGTTTATATACATGACAACGTAATGCATCAGGAGCATATTTGAGCGTAAATCTGTGCAAAGGCATTATAATGGAAGCCTAGCTTTAAGAGGGTCGGTTGAGAGGACTGATATGTCCATTATACTTAACCATCCTGACGCAGATTCTCCTCCTCCTCCTTCTACGTGAACACATTGTCCTGCAGTTGCTCCTCCTCACACTGGGTCCTCCCCCTTCTCATCCTCCTCCTTGTACCTCGTCCAACTTTTCAAAAACACCTGACATAAAGACACCCTTTATTCCTCTCTAGGTGGGACGATATCTCATGAGACGACTTGACTAGTGATCCCAGCAGTGTCAAAACTTTCCAGTAAATCCAAGCATTGTTGCCTGAATCCATTACTGTTAATTCTAAACCCAGTCATTTGTCACTAGACTGTCTCTTCCTTGTTTTTTATTTACCAAATAACCATTGAAGTGAAAGAGGTATTATGGGGCGATTACAGTTTCGCATGCTGGTGGGTGTCCGTCTGCCAATTTCCTAGCCGTGATCCACCACCAGGTGGTAGTGGGTACCGTATAGAGAATCGGCAGACGAATACAAAAAGATGGCGACCTAACCTGATGAAACCGACCTAACCGAACACAGGGCAGCGTGCCCTTACCTGGCCAGGGGGACTTTGCCCCCCTGGACCCCCTCCAGAAACCCAGGTTGTTACCTAACCTGACAAAACCGACCTAACTCAATACAGGACGGCGTGTCCTCACCTGGCGGACCCCAGAAGGAGCCTTACAATTAGTGTATCGTAAACTTTGCATTCCAAAATAACCGCGTACCTCATTGATCAAGATCGTCGGAGAAATCCGGAATGGCTGATATTGATAACTTCCATGCTTCCAACTTCGTTTTTAGCTGGGACAACGAACTGGGAACACGACCCGGTGGAATTGATATCCGTTTCGGCGGCGTCACCGTGATTGTTGTGATTTGGCGGGTGACGCGTTTGTGGTGTTGGTCGGCTCTGTTAAAGGGATATGCACGTTTAATTAATTCGAGAAAAAGCTTTAGGGGCGAGGACATTTTGTTAAAAGTAACGTTTTTAATGCAATACATAGAGAAATGTAGACTATACATGGTTTTTACTGTCATAGCTGCCCAGGTAGACGAGCAATGACCGCTCTTCATTGCACAAAACACTGGATTCTTAGCTGCAAAGTGAACGTGGGACGGATACGACTCGGACGTAGCCATTTTAGCAACTTGGACGAGACTGAGGTAGGTCTCAGGGCAAGGTAGGTCTCGGGGCATGTCTGGTTGGGTCGGTAGGACTCGGGGCATTTCTGGTCGTTGGTCGTCAGCTATTTAGTTGGAACCACTTACCTTGGCAGAGGGATCTTGGCACGGGCAGAATGAGGAAGGCGGCCCAGCATATGAAACTGTAATCTACCCGGTGTTATCATTATGAAAGGCTTGAAAGGGACCAAAATGGGGATCGATTACAGAGTAAGGGGTCAGGGCTACTGTAAGCACAGTAGGCATTTCTGTAGGAGGCATTGCAGTGGGAATGTGACCTAACCAGACTTTCCATTACTTAATCTAAGCAGTCTTTACTTGTCTTTTGGGGCTTTGCTCCCTCTAGACACCCCCCAGTAAATAATGACCCCTTACTCTGCATTCTAGCCCAAAATGGCCTTTGGAGAATTGGTGCCAGCAACAGCCCTTTATTCCCCCTATTGCTTTGATAAAAAGAGGAATAAAAAAAATGGGAAAAGACATGACTTGTAGAAGCTTGCAAGAAAAGGAAGGGAATGGTTCTTATTGGAAAACCTATTCTCTCTCTCTCTCTCTCTCTCTCTCTCTCTCTCTCTCTCTCTCTCTCTCTCTCTCTCTCTCTCTCTTAATCTGTGCTATAAAGAAACTTCACAATAGAGGAAATTAGTTTTTAAAGAGTCTGGGATCTCAGAATTATCTCCAACACAGAGGAGTTCCACTGGGCAGATCCCTCCGCCTTGCTTACCTGGCACAGGGGCACAACAACATCTTTCAATCAGAGATTTTTAGTAATTTTTTTTTTTTTGTGTGTCCATTTTCCTACAATTATGACTTTTATGTCAGTAATTAATTTATGATTGTTCTATTTTCAAATCCTCCAAAGATAGGTGAGGTCCACCTTACAGTTTACAAGTGCACATAAAACGTTTGCTTACTAGGATGCAATATATATATTTTTGATTGTAGTTTTTTCATGGTTGTGTATTTATCAGGAAAATAACCCCCGAAATAAGTAGATTATTGGAGTGCAAAATCCTGTGAGGTTTTTGTGCTGTGAAAAATGTAGAAATCACCTTCATGAATTGAGGCGTCTCCTACTTGATAAACAGGGCTGCCGTCTTGATAGTCAAACTGCAGTACAAAGCCTTAGAAACAGCAGCATAGCCCAAAGAAGTAGCCCAATTTTTATCTGACACGGAACAGTGATTGGATAAATTAATATTATTACAATATACAAGCTTTCCACATTCAGTTCATTACCTCTAATGTGATCAATAGAATTTATTGAGGTATGACAAGCAATACACACTGAAAGTTTCAGATCCGTAGCTTTTGGTTGATGTCAGTCTCCTTGCTGCTGAGTGAAATATGGCCAAAAACCTCGTAACATTAACTTTCTCATGCTTTTATAGCGATTATTAGCATGTTGTTAAATCTGTGCAGATACTGATCAGGCCACTACCTGTACCAGAATGTGCGTAGCCAATATACACCACACCCCTTTACACTGACCATCAAAATAGATAAACATTACATCACAGCAGGTAAATGTCTCATGTAAAATATAGCAAATGGGGTGAAAAAAAAGCAAATTCTTTCTGTAGTTTAAAAAGTGGATATGAATGATTTTGAAGTTCAGCTATCGGGTTATAGGTTAAAATAGTGGATATTGGATTTTTAACAGAAGGAGAATCATTGTTATCACGATTGTTCATGACAATATCTGAGGGGGGTAGCGACGACTTAGCTCTCTCTCTCTCTCTCTCTCCTTTTACATAATTATCGATGCTATTAAAGAAACTTCATAATGAAGGAAATGGTCTTCAAAAAGTTTCAGTGATCTCAGAATTATCTCAACACAGAGGTTCCACTGGGCCGGAATCTCCACCTTTCTTACCTGGCACAGGAACAGGACATCTTTCAATCTACATCTAGGAATTGTTTGTAATTTTTTTTTGTAATTCCATTTCCTACAATTATGACTTTTAGGTCAGTAATTAATTTATGAATTCACTCCTATTTTTCAAATCGCACTCAAGCTTAGAGAGGGTCCCCCTTATTTGCAAAATTTTGCATGAAACTTTTACTTACTAGAATGCATTATATTTATTTTCGTTTATAGTTTTCTTGTATGGTAATTACATAGTGAAGTATTGTGCTGTAAAAGAAAAATGTATGAAATTGCCATCATGAAACGAGAGGCACTGTCCTCTTACTTGTCAAGTAGCAAATTGCTTGTTGTGTTGTCCTCTTGACTTGTTTATTGTTTGCACTGTTGCTTATTTTTACCTGACAATGGATTAATTACTTGTTAAATATGTTCTTTAGACTGCTTATACTGCATTCTTCATTTTTAGATCATGATACTCTGGTTTTATTTTACTTTCTGACTAATTTTCACATTACATAGCTGAAGTGTTGTAAAGCTTCTGAAGGTTCTATAGTTATAGCTACAATATTGTTGTGCATAAAGAACTTTGGATCTTGCAACTATAACAAGAAAAACAAGTCTGCCTACAAGAGCAGATTGCCTCAGTTGTTTCTTTAATGCTGAAACCCAGCAGTACAGATACCAATCAGGTTATTACCTATACCAGTAAGTACACAGCCATTATACACAGCACTGATGAGTCTTGTCTTTGGAAATCTTCTTCAGCCAGAGATAGAAGATATGTGAACTGCCATTTGCTCAGAAGAAAATATCCTTTGAATATTTCCTCATCCAGCTCAACTCTCTTTTGCCAAAGTATTGTAGGCTCCAGGTGTGGAGCAATTCAGCAGGAACCAGTGAGACCACCTTTATTGTTTATTTGTCTGTTTACTGTTGTTTTTGAATACGAACCTACTTATATTATGACAGCATGATTAATAACTATTAATCTTGTTTATATACATGACAACATGCATCAGGAGCATATTTGAGCGTAAATCTGCAAGGCATTATAATGGAAGCCCTAGTTTAGGAGGGTAGTTGAGAGGACCCCAATGTATGTCCATGATACTTAGCCATCCTGGCCTGGAGTCTCCTCCTCCTCCTCCTCTCTCTTCTACGTGAACACATTGTCCTGCAGTTGCTCCTCCTGACACTGGGTCCTCCTCTTCTCCTCCCCTCCTCCTTGTACCTCGTCCAACTTTTCAAAACACCTGACATAAGACACCTTTATTCCTCTCTAGGTGGACTATCTCCTTAGAGGACAACGACTAGTGATCCCAGCAGTGTCTAGCTTTCTAGTAAATCCAAGATTTTATTGTTGCCTGAATCCATTACTGTTAATTCTAAACCCAGTCATTTGTCACTAGATGTCGCTTCCTTGTTTTTTATTTACCAAATAACCATTGAAGTGAAAGAGGTATTATGGGGCGATTACAGTTTCGCATGCTGGTGGGTGTCCGTCTGCCAATTTCCTAGCCGTGATCCACCACCAGGTGGTAGTGGGTACCGTATAGAGAATCGGCAGACGAATACAAAAAGATGGCGACCTAACCTGACGAAACCGACCTAACAGAAAACAGAGCGGCGTGCCCTACACACCCAGCCGGGGCTTTGCTAAGACCAGAAACCTAGGTCGTTACCTTACCTGACAGAAACCGACCTAACCGAACACAGGATAGCGAGTCCTCACCTGGCGGACCCCCAAGAAAGGGCCTTACAATTTGTGTATAAATGAAGCTGCTCAAGAAATAACACATTACCTCATTGATCGGAATCGTCGGAGAAATCGGAATGATAGCTGTGCTCGGTAACTCCATGCTTTACCGTTTTGGCGCTGGGACAACTTGAACTGGGGGAACACGACCGCGTGGAATTGACCAATCCGTTTCTACAGCGGTGTGTCGTGATTGTTGTGATTTGGTGAAATTTGACCGCATTTTGACGGGTGTTGAATCGGCTCTATTTAAGGGATATGCACGTTTAATTAATTCGAGAAAAGCTTTAAAGGGGCAAGGGACATTTGTTAAGTAACGTTTTTTAATGCAATACATAGAGAAATGTGAATTATACATGGTTTTTACTGTCCTGCTTCATGAGGTAGACGAGCAATGACCGCTCTTCATTGCACAAAACACTGGATTCTTAGCCGCAAATTGAACGTGGGACGGATACGACTCGGACGTAGCCATATTAGTAACTTGGACGAGACCGAGGTAGGTCTCAGAGCAAGGTAGGTCTCGGGGCATGTCGGGTCGGATCGGTAGGACTCGGGGCATTTCTGGTCGTTGGTCGTCAGCTGTTTAGGTGGAACTACTTACCTTGAGCGGAGGGATCTTGCTGAGCAGAGATAGATTGGTGAGCCAGCCTGAAACTGTAATCTGATGTTATTACGAAAGGCTTGAAAGGACCAAAATGGGGATGGATTATGAAATTGCGGGGTGGGAATGCTGTAGCACAGTAGGCATTTCTGTAGGAGGCATTTCAGTGAGAATGTGGCTAACCAGACTTTCCATTTACTTAATCTGACAGTCTTTACTTATTTGTCTTTTATTTTGATCCCTCTAGACACACCCACCCCCAGTAATAATGACCCCTTACTCTGGATTATTTAAAATGGCCTTTGGAGAATTGGTGCCAGCAACAGCCCTTTATCCCCACTATTGCTTTAACAGAAAGAGGAATAAAAAAAAATGGGAAAAGACATGACTTGTAGAAGCTTGCAAGAAAAGGAAGGGAATGGTTCTTATTGGAAAATCTATTCTCTCTCTCTCTCTCTCTCTCTCTCTCTCTCTCTCTCTCTCTCTCTCTCTCTCTCTCTCTCTCTATATATAACAGTGGCATAATAATATTGTTATAAAAGAAACTTCTGAAATGAAGGAAATGAGTCTTTAAAAAGTCTGGATAAAATTATCTCAACAGAGGAGTTCCACTGGGCAGAATCCCTCCCCGCCTTACCTGACTTAGGGACACCGATCTCTTTGCAATCTCGAATTATTAGTAATTTTTTTAAATTCCATTTCGACAATTATGACTTTATGTCAGTAATTAATTTATGAATTCATTCCTATTTTTCAAATCATAAGAATGGTAGGGGTCCCCTGATTTGCAAAATTTTTTGCATAAAACGTTTACTTTCTAGGATGCAATATATATATTTTTATTGTAGTTTTTCACAGTTGTGTAGTTATCAGGTTATTACTCAAATAATTAAATTATTGCATTATTAGGCTTCTAAAATCCTGTGAAGGTTTTGTGCTGTAAAATATAAGTTACCTTCATGAATGAAGCACGATCCATACTTGATAAACAGGGCTGCCAAATAACTTGATAGTCAAACCGCGGTATAAAGCCTTCATAACCACGGCAATAGCCCAAAAAGTAGCCCAATTTTTTATCCGACATTAAATAGTGATTGGATAGTGTATTATTACTACAATAAAGCTTTTCCACATTCGTTTATTATTTCCCCAATGTGATCAAGAGAATTTATTGAGGTATGGCAAGCAATGCACACTGAAAGTTTCAGATCCGTAGCTTTTTGGTTGATGTCAGTCTCCTTTGCTGAGATGAAATACTGGCCAAAAACCTCATAACATTGCTTTCTCTTGCTTTTGTATGGGTCCCAGTATTAGCATGTTCATTAAATCTGTGAATACTGATCAGGCCACTACCTGTACCAGAAAGTCTTTGTGTAATATACACCACACCCCCTTTACACTGGCCATCAAAATAGATAAACATTACATCACAGTTGAGTAAAATAATGTCTCATATAAGAAATATAAGCAAATGGGGTAAAAAAGCAAATTCTTTTCTATGATATAAAAAGTGGATGAATAATTTTGAAGTTCAGCTATCGGCTTATAAGTTAAAATATGGTGGACATTGGATTTTTAACACAAGGAATAATTTTTATCGTTGTTCATGACAATATCTGAGGGGGGTAGCGACGACTTAGCACTCTCTCTCTCTCTCTTTCTCTCTCTCTCCTTTTACATAATTATCGATGCTATTAAAAGAAACTTCATAATGAAGGGAATGGATCTTCCAAAAGTTTCAGGGATATCAAGAATTATCTCAACACAGAGGAGTTCCACTGGGCCAGAATCCCTCCTGCCTTTCTTACCTGGCACAGGGGACAAGGACATCTTTCCAATCTGTCAGGAATTGTTTGTAATTTTTTTTTTTTGTAATTCCATTTCCTACAATTATGACTTTTAAGTCAGTAATTAATTTATGGTCATTTCTATTATTCAAATCGCACTCAAGAATAGAGAGGTCCCATATTTGGAAAATTTGCATAAAACTTTTATTCGTGTCAATGTTATTTTCGTTTGTAGTTTTCTTGTATAGTTGGTAATTATATAGGAAAAAGTAAATAAAATAACTTAGATTTTTGGAAGCTCAAAATTCTGTGAAGGATTTTGTGCTTTAAAAGAAAAATGTATGAAATTGCAATCATTAATTGAGAGGCACCTTCTTTGATAAGTAGCTAATTCCTTGTTGTGTTGTCCTTTTGACTTGTTTATTGTTTGCACTGTTGCTTATTTTTACCTGACAATGGATTAATTACTTGTTAAATATGTTCTCTAGACTGCTTATACTACATTCTTCATTTTTAGATGATTACTTGGGTTTTATTTTACTTTGACTAATTTTCCAGATTTCATGGCTGAAATAATATAAAACCTCTAGAGGTTCTATAGTTATAGCTACAAATATTGTTGTGCGCAAAGAACTTTGGATCTCTTGTAACGCTATAACAAAAAAAAAGCAATTCGATCCACATGATCAGATTGCCTCAATTGTTTCTTTAATGTAAACTCAACAATTGCAGATCCCAGTAGACCGTTGCCTATAACAGTAAATTACACAGCGTATACCTTTTCAGTGATAAGTCATACACAGCCACCATTCCCCTTCACTTTCCACAAAGCACCTTGTCTTTGCAAATCTTCCTCAACCAGGTATAGAAGAGGTAAAATGTGAAACTACTACTGGAGATTATGTAGCCCAAGGAAACCCTCAAAAGTATGGGGTTGTTGGTAATATAAGAAATACTGAAACAACCCTGCTCCAGAAACATTCAGAGATACAAACAAACTGAACCATAAATTAAAATTGTGTTCAGAGCGCTCTCCTCTCTGCCACCCACCAAAGTTCAGATTTTTGTTTATTACCTATTCTGTACATACAATGCTGTCGTACAGTGTATTGTACTAAGATGAGAAAGCCCATGCAATTACTGTATTGATTTATGGAAATCATACTGTATCTGAATAGGCATGAAGAATACAGTAACAAAGTTATAAATAATTCAACAAACAAACGTCCTTCTGGAACGTACCTCTTTCGTAAGTAGGGTGGTGTCTGTGTCTCTTATTTAGAGGTTGATCTGGCATTCTGCATTCAAGGGGTCATTCAACTACAGTTGTTTCAAACACATTTTTTAAGTGTACTTTCGGACATGGACTGGCCCAGGCTACTCCCCACCTACAGAGGTAAATTTCCTCAATTCAGAAAGTGTTGTGAAGGTAATATGAGAAATTGTGCCTTTTTGAGAGGTAGACCCTTTGTTCACGCCGGGGTGGTGTGCTACAGTCACACCAAGCATGGAGACGAACTCTTTGGCCTGAGCCTGAGCTAAGTTTACGGCCAGACATGGTGAAGTAGCCCATTCTTCTGCTCACCTGCAGAACAATTTCTAAGAAATGTGTAGTATTATGACAATTTGGACTAACTCCACGTAAAGGGTAGCCTAGGCTAGTCCACGTGTTCAACGTTCAGTTTTCCAAGGGTAATGGGAGCGGGTCTGGGAGGGGTGAAGCCCTCCCATCCAGGTTAGGGCAAGGTGCCCTAAGTCTGATTAGGTTAAGTTTTGGTTTGTTTGGTCAGGTCGAAGTGCCAAGCAGATCAAACCATCCGTGTTTTCTTGTCTGTTTTCAGAGTTTTTGAAAGACGAACCTTCTTATGTTATGTCAGGATGATGATAACTATTCACCCTGTTTATATAGAGAGCAACGCACTGCACCGGGAGCATATTTTAGCCTGAATTTAGTCAGAGGCGTTGGAAGCTGGCCTTAGGACAAGTTGAGGACTGATATGTCCATGATACTTGACCATCCTGAGCCGCCTCCTCCTCCTCCTCCTCCTCCTCACTCCCTCCTCACTCCTCCTCCTCCTCCTCCTCCTCCTCCTCACTCACTCACTCCTCCTCCTCCTCCTCCTCCTCCTCATTGAACACATTGTCCTGCAGTTGCTCTTCTCCTGGGTCCTCGCCCTTCACATCCTCCTCCTTCTACCTCTTCCAACCTTTCATAAAAACACCTGACATAAAGACACCCTTTATTCCTCTCAAGGTGGGACTATATCTCATGAGACGACTTGACCAGTGGTCCCAGCAGTGTCAAAACCTTCAGTAAATCCAAGATTTTATTGTTGCTTGAATCCATTACTGTTAAGTTAATCCCAATCATTTGCCAGTAGATGTCTTTTCCTGGTTTTTTTATTCACCAAATATCATTGCAGTGAAAGAGGTATTACTATTGTGAAATGTTTGAAAGTGACCAAAATGGGGATCGATTATAGAGTGAGGGGTCAGGGCTACTGTAAGCACAGTAGGCATTTCTGTAGGAGGCATTTCAGAGGGAATGTGACCTAACCAGACTTTCCATTACTTAATCTAAGCCGTCTTAACTTGTCTTTTGGGGCTTTGCTCCCTCTAGACACCCCCCCCTTGTAAATAATGACCTACTCTGCATTCCTGGCCAAAATGGCCTTTGGAGGGTGGTGCCAACAACAGCCCTTATCCCACTATTGCTTTAACAAAAAGGAATAAAAAAAAATGGGAAAAGACATGACAGTAGAGAAGCTTGCAAGAAAAGGAAGGGAATGGTTCTTATTGGAAAATCTACTCTCTCTCTCTCTATTTGAACGTGGCATAATAAATCTTGTTATAAAAAAACTACAATGAAGGAAGTGAGTCTTTAAAAAGAGTCTGGGATCTCAAGAATTATCTCAACAGAGGAGTTCCACTGGGCCAGAATCCCTCCCGCCTTGCTTACCTGACTCAGGGGACACCGATCTCTTTGCAATCTCAGGAATTGTTAGTAATTTTTTTTAAATTCCATTTTCGACAATTGTGACTTTTATGTCAGTAATTAATTCATGAATTCATTCCTATTTTTCAAATCGCACTCAAGAATGGGTAGGGTCCCCCTGATTTGCAAAATTTTTGCATAAAACGTTTACTTTCTAGGATGCAATATATATATTTTTGATTGTAGTTTTCACAGTTGTGTAGTTATCAAGCAGATTATTCCTCACATGTAAGTCTCAAGTATTGGAAACCTACAAAACCCTTGGAAGGTTTTGTGTACTGTAAAATGTGAAATCACCTTCATGAATTGAAGGCACGTTCCTCCTACTTGATAAGCTGAGTTGCCAAATAACTTGATAACTACGGTACAAGCCTTAAAAACAGTGGCATAATAAAAGTAGCCAATTTTTATCTGACATGGAACAGTGATTGGATAGTGTATTATTACTACACAGCTTTTCACAGTCTCAAGTATTGGAAACACAAAACCCTTGGAAGGTTTTGTGCTATGGCATCTTATGAAATCACCTTCATGAATTGAAAGAGCACGTTCCTCCTACTTGATAAGCTGAGTTGCCAAATAACTTGATAACTGCGGTACAAAGCTTTATTGTAGTAATAATACACTATCCAATCACTGTTCCATGTCAGATAAAAAATTGGGCTACTTTTTGGGCTATGCCACTGTTTTTAAGGCTTTGTACCGCAGTTATCAAGTTATTTGGCAACTCAGCTTATCAAGTAGGAGGAACGTGCCTTTCAATTCATGAAGGTGATTTCATACATTTTCACCCCACAGCACGAAAACCTTCCAAGGGTTTTATTAGCTGCTCCTGAGACTTACATGTGAGGAATAATCTGCTTGATAACTACACAACATGAAACTACAATCAAAAATATATATTGCATCCTGAAAGTAAACGTTTATGCAAAAAATTTTGCAAATCAGGGGACCCTACCATTCTTGAGTGCGATTTACGAAAAATAGGAATGAATTCATGAATTAATTACTGACATAAAAAGTCGCAATTGTCGAAAATGGAATTTAAAAAAAGTACTAATTCCTGAAGTTGCAAAGAGATCGGTGTCCCCTGAGTCAGGTAAGCAAGGCGGGAGGGATTCTGGCCCAGTGGAACTCCTCTGTTGAGATAATTCTTGAGATCCCAGACTCTTTTTAAAGACTCACTTCCTTCATTGTGAAGTTTCTTTTTTATAACAAGATTTATTATGCCACGTTCTAAATAGAGAGAAGAGAGTAGATTTACCAATAAGTATTCCCTTCCTTTTCTTTTAAGCTTCTACAAATTTTTCCCATTTTTATTCCTCTTTTGTTAAAGCAATGAGTGGGGATAAAGAGACTTATTTACTGGCACCAATTCTCCAAAGGCCATTTTGGGCTAGAATGCAAGAGTAAGAGTCATTATTTACAAGGGGTGTCTAGAGGGAGCAAAGCCCCCAAAGGAACAAAGTTAGACGGCTTAGGTGTAATGGAAAGTCTGATTTAGGTCACATTCCTCTGAAATGCCTCACAGGGAAATGCTTACTGATAACACAGTAACCCTGACCTCACTCAATCGACTGTGCTAAACATTCTAATAATAACTACCTCTTTCACTACATTGATCTTTATTAGATAAACAAGAAGCATTATCTACAAATATTAAATTAACTTTCTTTATTAATGAATTTAACAGTAATAAATCTTAGATTTACTAATTTTGACACTGCTATAAATATACTAAGTATAATCCCCACTTTGCAAAGAATAAGGGTGTATCTTCGATGTTTGAAAAGGTGAAAATACAGAAGGAACAATAACAGAGAAAAAGCACTGCAGATATGTGACGAAAGAGGAAGAAAGAAGAAGGAAAAGGAAGGAAGGAAGAAGAAGAAGGAAGAAGAAACAGTCGTGTCATGGACATATCAGTCTCTCAACGTCACTTACAAACTGTTCCAACGCCTCTGACTAGAATTCGGGCTAAAATGTGCTCCCGGTGCAGTGCGTTGCTCTCTATATAAACAGGGTGAATAGTTATCATCATCCTGACATAACATAAGAAGGTTCGTCTTTCAAAAACTCTGAAAACAGACAAGAAAACACGGATGGTTTGGATCTGTGCTTTGGCACTTCTGACCTGACCAAACAAACCAAAACTTAACCTAATCAGACTTGAGCACCTTGCCTAACCTGGATGGGAGGGCTTCACCCCTCCCAGACCCGCTCTCATTACCCTTGGAAAACTGAACGTTGAACACGTGGACTAGCCTAGGCTACCCCTTAATGGGAGTTGGTCCAAATTGTCATAATACTACACATTTCTTGGGAAATTGTTCTTGCAGATGACAGCGGCAGATACCACCATGTCTGGTGTAAACAACCTGAGCCTGACAAAAAATGGAGTCTCCATGCTGTTTGGCTCACACCCTCCTGAAGTGCAGAACACTGTTTCTCACCTTCATAACACTTTCTGAACGAGAAATTTGATAACCTGGGCAATCATGAAGTACACTTAAAATGTGTTTGAAGCCGCACTAGTTGAATGACCTTGAGGTGTGAAATGGCACGAATCAACCTAATGTTTTGCGAGGCGTTCAGAAGAACATTTGTTTGACCAGTATTATAAGCTTTGTTACTAACATTCTTCATGCTATTCGGGTATACAGTATGATTTACAATCAACCTGATACTGTACGTTTTTCTCATCGTACAATACACTATGAGTACACAGTACTATTACAGGCAAATAACATAAAGTAAACTCTGCGAACTGAGTATTTGAAGCGCTCTGTTGTTCAGGCTAACGATTCGGGCTAATCTGGTAATTGTTCAGTATTTCTTTATTTTCAACATTGCACTGCTGAGGGACTCTTGGGCTTCCCATAGTCTCAGTAGCCTGATTTCACGTTTACCTCTTTGCCTGGTTGAGAAGACTGCTGAGACAGGTGCACATGTGAAAGAAGAGAGAATAATGACTTCAGCTCATATGACTTACTCATCGGTAACGACATAATGACGCTTGTTACCAGGCAACGACTGTTGGATCTGCACTGTTAGTTTCGGCGTGCGCTGTCACGATCGTGGACTCAATTGCTTTGTTAGTACAGATCAAAAGTTCTATGCTGGCAACTACTAGAACATAGAGGTTTTATTATTTCGGCTATATTTGAAAATTGTCAAAAAGCAAGACAAGTATCATCACAAAAAATGATATGCTATAAGCGATCTGAAAGAGTATGTTTAACAATGGTAATCCATTGTCAAATGCTCTTTTCAACAGTACTAATAAACAAAAGTCAGGACAACACAACTGAAGAATAGCCAGGTGCTCTCAGTGTGGTGCATTCAACTGCATTTTCTTTAGCTGCAAATCCTTCACCAGTACAGACTCCCAAATCTAAGTTATTTATTTGCTTTTTCTATATGATACCAGCTATATGAAGGCTACAAACGAAAATAATATAATGCATTCTGTACGTAAGATTTTGTACAGAAATGAGGACCCTACTACTATTCTTGAGGTGCATTTGAGTAATAAACCAATTATAAATTGGTACTGTTTAAAGAATGTGGTGAGTAGTACAAAAAAGATTTTAAACAATTCTGACAGATGAAAGATCCTTGCTCACAGTCTTGAGTAAGAAGGCAGGAAGATTCTGGCCCAGTGAAGGCTCTGTGTTCGAATAATTCTTGATATCACGAGAGCTTTTTGGAAGATCATTCCTTCATTATGAAGTTTCTTTAACAGCATCGATAGTATATGAGAGAGAAGAAAGGAGAGAGAGAGAAGGTGCTAAGTCGTCGCTACGCGAATCAATGTCATGAATCGTGATACTTTGTGTTAAAAAATCAATGTCACCATTTTGTTATAAACAGTAGCTAATTATTCGTCACTATATCATAGAAAGAACTGCTTTACCCATTTATATTACATGGTTGACGCACTACTGTGATGTGTATTTATCTGTTTTGATGACGTCTAAGGAATTGATATATATTATTTGCGCGCTTCTGTACGGTAGCTGATCGTATCTGCACAGTGAGCATGTAATGCGAGGCCCTTGTGCAAAAGCAGAGAAAGCGTGTTACGGGTTTTGGTACTGGCCGAGAGGCTGATCGGCAAGCCGGATCTGAAGCTTTCGTGCATTACTTGCCATACCTCAATAAATTCTCTTGATCACATTGAAATAAACGAATATTGAAACTTTATTATAATGATAATACTATCGAATCATATTTGTAATCGGATAAGTGAATACCCTGAGCTGTGTGATTTATGAAGCTATACCAATTTGACATCAGTATTTGGCGGCTTATCGAAAGCGAGACTCGTGCCTCTCAATTCATGAAGAAGGTAATCTCACTGTATTTTTCTTTTACAGCACAAACGCTACGATTTTTGTGCTCCAACAATATTGCACTTAATTGACATTAACTCAACTGATAACTACAACAAAACACAATAAACAATGCATCCTAGAAAGTAAGCATTTTATGCAAAAATTTGCAAATCGAGTTCTATTAGCAGTGCGACAAGCGAGTATTCGCAAATGGCATAAGTCATAGTATAAAGTAAATTTAAGAGTACTAACAGTCCTGAATTACAGACTCGGTGTCCTAAGTCAGGTAGCTGAAGCGGAAGATGACCGAATGATGTGATCCCCAGACTATTTTAAGGCTCATTCCTTCATTGTGAGTTTCTTTTATAACATGCTAGCCTGCCACATAGAGAGAGAAGAAGAGAGAAGAAGAGAGAGAAGAGAGAGAGAAGAGAGAAGAATTTTCAATAAATACATTCCTTCCTTTTCTTCTGGCAAAATCATGTCTTCCCATTTTTATTCTCTTTCTGTTAAAGCGCAATAGTGAACAAGACCTTTGCTGCAACAATGCTCAAAGGCCACAATTGAAACCAGTAAGTCGTACTGAATAGTGATCAGCTAGTTCAGTAAACTGCTTAGTGTAATGGAGAACCGAATCATTCGCAATGCCTACTGCGAAACTGCATTACGACAGCCTGACCCCGTATAATCATCCTTTCCAACCTTTCGTGTGGCACCGGGTGGAAAGTTTCGACCGCCTCATTCTGCTTGCAGTATCCCTAAAGTTCCACTGGAAAGCGGCTGACGATAACGACATCTTGATCGATCGGCGACATGCCAATTCTGCTCTGTTCCTCGATCTAAAATCCCGAAGATACTGGCTGCGTCGGTCATGTCCGTCCACGCGACTGAATCGGTGTTTGACCGATGAAAGATCGTTGCTCGTCACCTCATGGCTGGAGCGTAAAACCGTATATTCACATTTCTTGCTGTGTTGCATTAAACGTTACTTAACTAAATGTCCCTTGCCTTTAAGCTTTCTCCGGTGTTAAACGTGCGCTATCCGATTCAACGCCGTCAAAGGTCGGAAATTTCGCAGATCCTGGCGTCGCGACACTGCAGCTGGCAAGCGGTTGGTGGTCATCTTCCCCGGATGGTTGTCCCAGCGCCAAAGAAGCATAATTACCGATATCGGCTGCATTCGATTTCTCCGACATTCGACTTGAACAATTTCGGCGGTTCCTGGTGTGAAAACGCTACGAGGTCGGCAGATGAACTCTGTCTGTGTTCGGTGGGTGAACAAGATCAAGACAGACACAGATTTCTGAGGGTGAGAGCAAGCCCCGGGCGACTTGCGCTCAGGTGGAATTTCGTGAGTCACCATCTTTTCTGACAAAATCTGGGTTCTTTTTGGTACCCACTACCACCTGGTGATGGATCACGGCAGAAAGCAGCCGGTCACCATCTTGAAGAATAAGCCCCATGTCACCTCTTTCACTTCAATGGTGTTTGTTAGGCAAAACGAAGCGACATCTGTTTAGAGCCAACATTAATGGACTAAGGCAACAATAAATCTTGGTTACAGTTGTTGCTGCTGGATCATGTCAAATCGTCTCATGTAGAAGAACGACTCTTCGCTGTCAGGTGTTTGAGTTGAACGCCACGAAGAAGAGATGAAGAGAACAGGAAGAGGCGCAGCTGCAGGATATGTGTTCACGGAAGGAAGGAAGAGGAAAATCTGCGTCAGGAATGTTGTCATGTCAGTCTGCCCTCTAAACTGACTTCCCATTACTGCCTTTGCGCAGACACACTCCAGAAATCTGAGTACGTTGTCATGCTATATAAACAAGATTAATGATTGATAATCATGCTGTCATAATAAATGAGTTCTGTTCAAAAAACAGCAGTAAACGAACAGGCAAACACAATAAAGAGTGAATACAGTTCCTGCTGGTGCTCACTGGAGACACAATACTTTGGCAAAGTTTGGATGAAGTATTCAAGAATATTTTCTTCTGGTGAAATGTGGATTCACATATCTTCTACCTCTGGCTGAAGAAGATTTCAAGACAGGTACTTTGTGAAAGTGAGAAATGACGGCATGACTGTTCATCAGTGCTGTCATAACTGGCTGTGTACTACTGGTATGAGTAATAACCTGATTGGTACTGCTGGGTTTCAGCATTAAAAACAACTGAGGCAATCTGCTGCTTGTGAACGAACACTTTGTTTTCTTTGTTATGGTGCAAGATCGTGCGCAACAATATTTGCCAGCTATAACTATTATTGAACGTTAAATTCTTACTTTAACGCGATGTGAAAATTAGTCGAAAGTAAACAAAACCAGTATCATGATCTAAAATGAAGAATACGTATAAGCAGTCTAAGAACATATTTAACAAGTAATTAATCCATTGTCGGAAGCAAAAATAAGCAACAGTCTGTAAACAGAAGTCGAAGAGTTTTTCTTTGGCACAGAAAATTTGCTGCTTGATGAAATGAAAGGACAGTGCCTTCTGTGATGGCATTTCTATACATTTTCTTTGCAACACAATATTTTCATCGTAACAATTACACCATGCAAAACTACAAACGAAATAAATATGTGCATTCTAATAGTAAAAGTTTCATGCAAATTTTGCAAATGAGGACCTCTCCTAGCGAGTGCGTTTGAAAAAATAGAGGTGGTCATAAATTACTGACACAAAAGTATGGTGTGAAATGAGTACAAATTACAACAATTCTGACAGTATGAAAGACGTCTTGTTCTATTGCCGATAAAAAACGAATTCCGGCAGTAATTTCCTGCTGTGTTGAATAATTCTTTTGAATCACTGGCTGAAAGACCGCTCATTATGGATAACAGCCAGCATCGTGTCAAGAGAGAGAGAGAAGAGAGGAAGACACAGAATCGATCGCTGCACCTGATCCGATGTGAACAATCGTGACTTCAATGATTCTGTAAATCGTATCCGCTATTTTAACCTGTAACCCGATAGCTGAGCACAAAATCATTCATCCACTTAAATCATAAGAAAAGAATTTTGCTTTCACCATTCGCTATATTTTACATGAGACGATACACCTGCTGTGATGTGTGTTTGCTCTGTTACGATGGTCGAGTGTCAAAGAAGTCGTGGTGTATGGCTCTGCGCGCATTCTCAGTACAGGAAGTAATTGGCTGATCGTATCTTTTAGTTTAGTATGCTAATACTGAGACCTTGTCTTCAAAAAGCATGAGAGCTGTTACGGAGTTTTAGCATTACTTCACCTCAACAAGCTGAGAGACGACATCAGCAAGCACGGATGAAACTTTCAGTGTGCGTACTTGCCATCTCAATAAAACTATTGATCACGTGAGAAGGTATAGTAGATATTGGCTTTGTTGCTAACCAATAATACACTATCCAATCACTGTTCCGTGTCGAGCCTAAGAGCCAGGCTACTGAGCTATGCACTGTTTAGGCTATTACCCGGACTGACTATCAAAAATTGTTAACTGACCTATTTTTCATCAGAAGTAGGAGAAAGGAGAAATGTGCCTCCGTAGTGATTTCTTACATTTTTTTCTTTGCAGCACAAAGAGCCTTCATAGTGCACTGTGTCTAGGGTTGATAAATACACAACTATGAAAACGTCAAATATGTATATTGCATCTGTAATAAACGTTTTAATAAAACTTTGCAAATCAACTATGATTGACTGAAATGAAGATGAATATAAATTATTACTGCGCCAAGGCAGGTACGGAAATGTACAAAAAAAATGCTAAATTCACGGATGGAAAGATGTTATTGTGTATGTAGTGGCACAGGCAGGAAAATTTCCTATTTCTACTGTAGATAGTGTGAGATCAGACTACAAACTAATTTCCTTCATTAATGAGTTTCTTTATATTTGATGAAGAAGAGAAGAAGAAGAGGAAAGAGAAGAAGGAAGAGAAGAGGAGAGAATAAATTCCAGATATTCCTTCCTTTTCTTGCGAAGCTACAAGTCATGTCTTTTCCATTTTTTTGTTCACTCTCTTTTATCCAAAGCAATAGAGAATAAGAGGCTGTTGCTGGCACCAGTCTCAAGGCCATTTTAGAATGCAGTGAGGTCATTGACGCTGGGAAGTGTCTAGAGGCAAAGCTAGCTGAAGTAGACTGCTTGGAAGCAAGTAATGAAGAGTGCAACATTCCCCACTGCGGCTCTTCCTACAGAAAACCTGCTGTTAACACAGCGACTATATGTCGATCCCCATTTGAACGCTCAAGCTTTTTCGCAATGTTCTTCAGATGAGTTTCGCTATGCTGGGCCGCCTTTCTGCCGATGCTGCGTCCTGCTTGAAATGACGACGACCAACGACCAAGCGCCCGGTCCTAGACAACCAGGTGCCCAGATGCGCACGGACTACCGTCAGGCAAATGTCTTTGCGTCAAATCGTCCCGTTACTTGCAGCTGGAATCGGTACTGATGGCGGAATATTTCATGTTAAAGGACAGCTGCGTAATATTCACATTTCTCTGTAACGTGCGATAAACGTTGTAACAAATATTACGCGCTGCTTTCTCAATGATATCACCAAATGGGCGATTCAACACCGATCAAAATCTTGTTGGCAGTTGATCCAATTCCACGTGCGTATTCCCCGATTCAGGGTGTCTGGCAGCCAAACGAAAATGAGTTCGGTTTCTCCGATTCGACTGCTATTTTACAGTTCTGACTACGCTAATTGGGCGCTGGGGGTCCGGCGAGAACACGCCGTCATGACAGGTCGGTTTTGTCGAATTACGACCTGTTTCTGAAGTCCGAGAGAGAGAGACGGTAGCTTCAGGCTGAAACGCGCCGTCATTCCGACAGGTCGATTTCATCGAGTTGGAAGTAAAGCCGTCTTTGACAAGGTCTGCGATTCTCTATCGTGCGGTGGTGAATCGCCGACTAAGTGACGGTGAGCTGCATGCGAAACTGTAATCGCCCCATGTCACCTCTTAAAAGCGCAATGGTTATTTACAATAAAACGAAGATGGTATCACGTGACAAATGACTGGATTGACCAACAGTAATAATTCAGGCACAACAACAAATAGCAGTTACTGAGACCTGAATAGCTGCTGGATCACTGAAGTCGTCCCATGAGTCGTCCCCACCTGAAGGAAGCAAGGTATGTGTTTTGGTTGAACGAGCAGAAGGAGGCGCAACTGCAGGTGTGTGTTCACGAAGAGGAGAGAGCTCTGCATCAGTGGTCCATGCAGTGAACATGGCGGCCTCTCTCAACCGACCTCTTGCTTGGAAACTCCATTATATGCTGCTTTATGATTTATATGTTCTGCTATCAAGCTGGGTGTGGTGTGTCATGCTGTCATAACAGAAAACTAAGTATTCAAAACAGCAATGCGCGAGCAATGGCTAACAAAGCAGTGCAGTTCCTATTTGAGTACTCCCACAACTGAAACTTTACAATACTTTGGCAAGAGTTGACTGGATGAAATATTCAAGAATATTTTCTTCTGAGCAAATGCATTCATATCTTCTACCTGCAACTGAAAGTCAAAAGACAATATTTGCAGCTATAACTAGAACCTTCAGAGGCTTACAACTGCTTCAACTATGTAATGTGAAAATTAGTCAGAAAAGCAAAAATAAAACAGTATAATATGATCTAAAAATGAAAGCAATATATGCGTATATTTAACAAGTAATTAATCCATTGTCAGGTAAGCAACAGTACAATAAACAAATGAAAGTTCTACAATTAACTACTTGACTATCTCACTTCATGATATTTCATACATTCTTTGCAGCACAAAATCGGCAGGTTTTGAACTCAATAATCTAAATGGTCTAATTTTATTACTTTATTTTCATCGTGAAACCACCATACAGAAAACCTGAAACAAAATAGCCTGTACGTTCTAGCCTGAAGTAAGTTTTATGCAAAATTTTGCAAATGAGACCTCTCTAACAGCAGTGCGATTTAATAAATCATTACGACCTAAAGCGCAGGTATGAATAGTGCAAAAAAAAATTTAAGCTTATTCCCGGCAGAAAGATGTCGCATTCCTGTGCCGGGTAAGGCAGGAATGGCAGTGAAACTCCTACTATTGAACTATTCTTGAATCCTGAGCACACGAAGACATTTCGCATTATGAAGTTTCTTTAATAGCATCGTGTATGTAAGAGAGAGAGAGAGAAAGAGAAGAAGGAAGAAAAATGCTAAGTCGTCGCTACCCAGATGTTGTCGTGGACGATCATGATAACAAACCATTCGCGCGTGTGATAAAATCGGCTATCCTTATTTTTAACACAAACAGGCTGGCTGAACTTCAAAATCATTCGTCGCACCAAATGAAAGAATTTCCTTTTCGCATTTGCTATTTTTACATGGTGACTGATCGTCTGCACGAATTGTGAGAACGTGACTACTGGGACGCTTACAGCAAAAAGCGAAAGCGCAATGTTACAGTTTTTGACAGTACTTCATCTCGGCACAAAACGGGAGACGACATCGGCAAAAAACTACGAATCTGAAAACTTTCGGTAATGCGACCCAACGCCGCTGCCTCAATAAATTCTATTGATCACATTGAAGGTAATGTCGAATATTGGCACTGTGTGGCTGCACTATCCAATCACTATTCATGTCGAATAAAAGAATTGGGCTGCTTTGGGCTATGCCCTTGTTTAAAGGCTTTGGCTGCCACGATTATCGAATTGTTTGACAACCATCGACAGGAACGTGCCTTTCGGTTCATGAAGGTGAGTTCTCATTTTCTTTTGCAGCAAAAAACGAGTTGCAACTGCTGAACTCATGTGAAGGAATAATGTAGCGATAACACACCTGTGAAAGCCAATCAAATAACTATATTGCGTCTAGAAAGCTAAACGTTTTAATAAAGAACCAGCCATTCTTGGTATGACTGAAAAATGGGAATAATTCGCAAATTAATTGCTGACATAAAGAATCGCAATTTATCGAAAATGAAGTACTAACATTCACGGATTACGAATCGTCCCTAAGTCAGGTAAGAAAGCAAACAGGCGTCTGGCAGGCTTTCACTGAGCATAATTATGAATGAGCTTTCTCTACTCTGTGGAACCCCAATCTCCACGTTAAAGAAGAAGAAGAGAAAAGAAAGAAGAAGAGAGAGAGAATAGATTTACCAGCCAAGAACCATTCCCTTCCTTTTTCTTACCAACTTCTACAAGTGTCTTTTCCCATTTTTTATTCCTCTTTTTGTTAAAGCAATAGTGGGGATAAAGGGCTGTTGCTGGCACCAATTCTCCAAAGGCCATTTTGGGCTAGAATGCTGACTAAGGGGTCATTATTTACTAAGGGGGGGGTGTCTAGAGGGAGCAAAGCCCCAAAAGACAAGTTAAGACGGCTTAGATTAAGTAATGGAAAGTCTGGTTAGGTCACATTCCCTCTGAAATGCCTCCTACAGAAATGCCTACTGTGCTTACAGTAGCCCTGACCCCTCACTCTATAATCGATCCCCATTTTGGTCACTTTCAAACATTTCACAATAGTAATACCTCTTTCACTGCAATGATATTTGGTGAATAAAAAAACCAGGAAAAGACATCTACTGGCAAATGATTGGGATTAATTTAACAGTAATGGATTCAAGCAACAATAAAATCTTGGATTTACTGAAAGTTTTGACACTGCTGGGACCACTGGTCAAGTCGTCTCATGAGATATAGTCCCACCTAGAGAGGAATAAAGGGTGTCTTTATGTCCAGGTGTTTTTTGAAAGGTTGGAAGAGGTACAGGAGGAGGATGAGAAGGGGAGGACCCGGTGTGAGGAGGAGCAGCTGCAGGACAGTGTGTTCACGGAGAGGAGGAGGAGGAGGAGGAGGAGGAGGAGGAGGAGGAGGAGGAGGAGGAGGAGGAGGAGGAGGAGGAGGAGGAGGAGGAGGAGGAGGAGGGAGGAGGAGGCAGGGAGGAGGAAGCTTGAGAGAGGGAGGGAGGAGGGAGGGGAGGAAGGAGGAGGAGAGATAGTCAGGGCATCCTTGGTTTCCTCAGTCCTCTCCAACTTGTCCCGCCTAAGGTAGGCTTCCAACGCCTCTGGCTAAATTCATTCAAATAACTCGATTGCAGTCGTTTGCTCTCTATATAAACAAGGTGAATAGATTATCATCATCCTGACATAACATAAGAAGGTTCGTCTTTCAAAAACTCTGAAAACAGACAAGAAAACACGGATGGTTTGGATCTGTGCTTTGGCACTTCTGACCTGACCAAACAAACCAAAACTTAACCTAATCAGACTTAGGGCACCTTGCCCTAACCTGGATGGGAGGGCTTCACCCCTCCCAGACCCGCTCCCATTACCCTTGGAAAACTGAACGTTGAACACGTGGACTAGCCTAAGGCTACCTTAATGATTGGTCAAATTGTCATAATACACATTTCTTGGAAATTGTTCTTGCAGGTGAGCAGAAGGGTTCTCACCATGCTGAATGTAAACTTAGCCTGGGCTAGAAGTTCGTCTCCATGCTTGGTGTGACTGTAGTACACCACTCCCTCAGAGTGCAGAACAAGGGTCTACACTCTCAAAAAGGCACAATTTCTCCTTATTACCTTCACAACACTTTCGGAATTGAAATTTACCTCTGTGGGTGGCTGGGCTAGTTCAAGTCCAAAAGTACATTTATTGATGTGTTTGAAACTGTAGTTGAATGAACCCATGAATGCAGAATGGCAGATCAACCTCTAAAATAGAACACGAACTACCTACTTACGAAAGAGTTACGTTCCAGAAGGACGTTTGTTTGTTGAATTATTTATAACTGTTACTGTCTTCATGCTATTCAGATACAGTATGATTTACAATCAATACAGTACTGTACGTTTTCTCATCTTAAAGTACAATACACTGTACGTACAGTACTGTATGTACAGAATAGGTACGCAAAACAAAATCTGAACTTGCGGGTGGCAGAGGAGAGCGCTCTGAACACAATTTTAATTTGCGATTCAGTTTGTTTGTATCTCTGAATGTTTCTGAGTAGGGTTGTTTCAGTATTTCTTATATTACCAGCAACCCCATACTTTTGAGGGTTTCCTTGGGCTACTAGTCTCAATGGTAGTTTCACATTTTATCTTTCTATACCTGGTTGAGGAAGATTTGTAAGGACAAAGGTGCTTTGTAGCAAGAGAAGGAATGGTGGCTGTATGACTACTCATCGAGTGCTGTGCATAATATTTGTGTACTTACTGTTATGAGGCAACAGCCTGATTGGGATCTGCACTGTTGAGTTCAGCATTAAAAGAAACAATTGAGCAATCTGATCATGCAGACTTGCTTTTTTTGTTATAGTTACAAGATCCAAAGTTCTTTATGCACAACAATATTGTAGCTATAACTATAGAACCTTCAGAGGTTTTACAATATTTCAGCTATGAAATGTGAAAATTAGTCAGAAATTAAAATAAAACCAAAGTATCATGATCTAAAAATGAAGAATGCAGTATAAGCAGTCTAAAGAACATACTTAACAAGTAATTAATCCATTGTCAGGTAAAAATAAACAATTGTAAACAATAAACAAGTCAAAAGGACAACACAACAAGCAATTGGCTACTTGTCAAGTAAGAGGAATGTGCCTCTCAATTAATGATTGCAATTTCATACATTTTTTTTTTAGCACAAAAACCTTCACAGATTTTTGAGCTTCCAATAATCTAAATTATTTTAATTTTATTTATTTTCATCATGTAATTACCAACTACAAAGAAAACTACGAACGAAAATAAAAAATATTGCATCCTAGCAAGTAAATGTTTTATGCAAAATTTTGAAAATAGGGGGGGCCCTGTTCTATTCTTGAGCGCGATTTGAAAAACAGGAATGAATTCATAAATTAATTACTGACCTAAAAGTCATAATTGTAGGAAATGGAATTACAAAAAAAAAAAAAAAAAAAAAAAAATACAAACAATTCCTGACAGATTGGAAAGATGTCGGTGTCCCCTGTGCCAGGTAAGAAAGGCAGGAGGGATTCTGGCCCAGTGGAACTCCTCTGTGTTGAGATAATTCTTGATATCCCTGAAACTTTTTGAAGACCCATTTCCTTCATTATGAAGTTTCTTTTAATAGCATCGATAATTATGTAAAAGGAGAGAGAGAGAGAGAGAGAGAGAGAGAGAGAGAGAGAGAGAGAGAGAGAGAGAGAGTGCTAAGTCGTCGCTACCCACTCAGATATTGTCATGAACAATCGTGATAACAATTATTCTCCTTGTGTTAAAAATCCAATATCCACTATTTTAACCTATAAGCCGATAGCTGAACTTCAAAATCATTCATCCACTTTAAATCATAGAAAAGAATTTGCTTTTTTTTCACCCCATTTGCTATATTTTACATGAGACATTATTTTACCTGCTGTGATGTAATGTTTATCTATTTTGATGGTCAGTGTAAAGGGGTGTGGTGTATATTGGCTACGCACTTTCTGGTACAGGTAGTGGCCTGATCAGTATCTGCACAGATTTAATGAAACATGCTAATACTGGGACCCATAAATGTAAAAATTCTTTTAGCAATGTTACGAGGTTTTTGGCCAGTACTTCATCTCAGCAAAGCAAGGAGACTGACATCAACCAAAAAGCTACAGATCTGAAACTTTCAGTGTGCATTGCTTGCCATACCTCAATAAATTCTATTGATCACATTGGGGAGGTAATAATCGAATGTGGAAAAAGCTTTATTGTAGTAATAATACACTATCCAATCACTGTTCCATGTCAGATAAAAAATTGGGCTACTTTTTGGGCTATGCCGCTGTTTTTAAGGCTTTGTACCGCAGTTATCAAGTTATTTGGCAACTCAGCTTATCAAGTAGGAGGAACGTGCCTTTCAATTCATGAAGGTGATTTCATACATTTTTCTTTTACAGCACAAAAACCTTCCAAGGGTTTTGTGCTTCCAATACTTGAGACTTCCATGTGAGGAATAATCTGCTTGATAACTACACAACTGTGAAAACTACAATCAAAAATATATATATTGCATCCTAGAAAGTAAACGTTTTATGCAAAAATTTTGCAAATCAGGGGGACCCTACCCATTCTTGAGTGCGATTTGAAAAATAGGAATGAATTCATAAATTAATTACTGACATAAAAGTCATAATTGTCGAAAATGGAATTTAAAAAAAATTACTAACAATTCCTGAGATTGCAAAGAGATCGGTGTCCCTAAGTCAGGTAAGCAAGGCGGAGGATTCTGGCCCAGTGGAACTCCTCTGTTGAGATAATTCTTGAGATCCCAGACTCTTTTTAAAGACTCACTTCCTTCATTGTGAAGTTTCTTTTTTATAACAAGATTTATTATGCCACGTTCTAAATAGAGAGAGAGAGAGAGAGTAGATTTTCCAATAAGAACCATTCCCTTCCTTTTCTTGCAAGCTTCTACAAGTCATGTCTTTTCCCATTTTTTTTTATTCCTCTTTCTGTTAAAGCAATAGTGGGGATAAAGGGCTGTTGCTGGCACCAATTCTCCAAAGGCCATTTTGGGCTAGAATGCAGAGTAAGGGGTCATTATTTACTGGGGGGGTGTCTAGAGGGATCAAAGCCCCAAAAGACAAGTAAAGACTGCTTAGATTAAGTAATGGAAAGTCTGGTTAGGTCACATTCCCTCTGAAATGCCTCCTACAGAAATGCCTACTGTGCTTACAGTAGCCCTGACCCCTCACTCTATAATCGATCCCCATTTTGGTCCCTTTCAAACATTTAATAACACAGATTACAGTTTCATATGCTGGGCCACTGCAATCATATTTGCCTGTGCCAAGATCCTCCGCCAAGGTAAAAGTTCCACTAAACAGGCTGATTGGGAGAAATGCCCCTTAGTCCTACCGATTCACCCGACATGCCCCGAGGAACCTTTTGCTCTGAGACCTACACTGGTCTCAATCCACTGGTACAATATGGCTACATCCGAGATATCCGTCCCACGTTCAAAAGGCTAATAATCCAGTGTTTTTGCAAAGAAGAGCGGTCATTGGAAGAGGTACAAGGATGAAGAGGACAGTAAAAAGGTATAATTGTTTCTCTATGTATTGCATTAAAAAATGTTACTTAACAAATGAGGAGGAGGAGCTTTTCTCGAATTAATTAAACGAGGATATCCCTTTAAGGAGGAGGAGGAGGAAAGGAGGATGAGGAGGAGGAACAATCACGACACACCGCTAAGGAACGGATTAACAATTCCACGCGAGGAGGAGGAGTTCAAGTTGTCCCAGGAGGAGGAGGAAGGAGGAGAGGAGGAAGGAGGAGGAGGAGGGAGGAGGATTTCTTGGAGGAGGAGGAGGAGGAGAATCTTTTTGGACACGGAGGAGGAGGAGACTTGTCCGGATGGACAACGCTTCAAATATGCTCAAAGCTGAGAAGCCTTGTTTTCTATACAAATTGTCAGGTCTGAATCCGGCCAGGTGATCATCTTCCTGCATAACCTGTGTTCGGTTAGGTCTTTCAAAAACTCTGTAAACAGACAAGGTTTCTGGGGATGGTTTGGATCAAAGTGCCCTTGGCACTTCTGACCTGACCAAACCCCTGTTTTCAAAACTTAACCTAATTCGTCACTTAGGGCGCCATCTGCCCCTGTATTCCTCTGAAATGCCCTCCCAGACCCGCTACCATACCTTGGTGGTGGATCACGTTGAAATTGGCTCTGCCTACGGACACCCACCAGGGAGTTGGTTCAAACTTGTCATAATACTAATACCTCTTTCACTTCAATGGTTATTTGGTAAATAAAAAACAAGGAAGAGACAGTCTAGTGACAAATGACTGGGTTTAGAATTAACAGTAATGGATTCAGGCAACAATAAAATCTTGGATTTACTGAAAGTTTTGACACTGCTGGGATCACTAGTCAAGTCGTCTCATGAGATAGCGTCCCACCTAGAGAGGAATAAAGGGTGTCTTTATGTCAGGTGTTTTTGAAAAGTTGGACGAGGTACAAGGAGGAGGATGAGAAGAGGGAGGACCCAGTGTCAGGAGGAGCAACTGCAGGACAATGTGTTCACGTAGAAGGAGGAGGAGGAGGAGGAGGAGGAGAATCTGCGTCAGGATGGTTAAGTATCATGGACATATCAGTCCTCTCAACTTACCCTCCTAAAACTAGGCTTCCATTATAATGCCTTTGCACAGATTTACGCTGAAATATGCTCCTGATGCATTACGTTGTCATGTATATAAACAAGATTAATAGTTATTAATCATGCTGTCATAATATAAGAAGGTTCGTATTCAAAAACAACAGTAAACAGACAATAAACAATAAAGGTGGTCTCACTGGTTCCTGCTGAATTGCTCCACACCTGGAGCCTACAATACTTTGGCAAAAGAGAGTTGAGCTGGATGAGGAAATATTCAAAGAATATTTTCTTCTGAGCAAATGGCAGTTCACATATCTTCTACCTCTGGCTGAAGAAGATTTGCAGACAAGACAAGGTGCTAGTTTCAAGTGACCTCTTCTATTTTTGGTTGGCAAGTTTGTGATACAAAAAGTCATCAGCAAGCTGTGTTCTGGTGGCTGTGTGTGACTACTCACTGCTTCTATAATAGCTGTGTAACTAACCTGATTGGTATCTGACTGGGATCCATGCCCGGACTGGGTTTCAGCATTAAAGAAACAATTGAGGCAAAACTGATCATGTGGCAGATTGTTTTTTTGTTATAGATGCAAGATCCAAAGTTCTTTATGCACAACAATATTTTGTAGCTATAACTATAGAACCTTGCCTCAATTTGCCATTTGATTTCAGCTGATGTTTGAAAATTAGTCAGAAAGTAAAATAAAACCAGTGTCCCAAGATATATTCATCTAAAATTGAAGAATGTAGTATAAGCAGTCTAAAGAACATATTTAACAAGTTAATCCATTGTCAGGTAAAAATAAGCAACAGTGCAAACAATAAACAAGTCAAGAAGGACAACACAACAAGGAATTCCGCTACTTTCAAAGACCAGGTGCTGTCAATTAATGATTGCAATTTCATGGTTGATTTTCAAATTTAAATTTTTGCAAATTTTGAGCTTCCAAAATCTAAGTTATTTTATCATTTTTAATTACCAACTATACAAAAAACTACAAACGAAAATAAATATAATGCATTCTAGTAAGTAAAAGTTTTATGCAAAATTTTCAAATAAGGGGACCCTCTCTAAGCTTTGAGTGCGATTTGAAAAATAGAAATCAATTCAAAATTAATTACTGACCTAAAAGTCATAATTGTAGGAAATGGAATTACAAAAAAAAAAATACAAACAATTCCTGACAGATTGGAAAGATGTCCTTGTTCCCTAATTAGAAGGTAAGAAAGGCAGGAGGATTCTGGCCCAATGGAACTCCTCTGTGTTGAGATAATTCTTGAGATCACTGAAAAACCATTTTGGAAGACCCATTTTGTTCATTATCAAGTTTCTTTTAATAGCATTAGCGATAATTATGTAAAAGGAGAGAGAGAGAGAGATTAATTAAGAAGATTGCTAATTCTAATCGCTACCCCCTCAGATATTGTCATGAACAATCGTGATAAAAATTATTCTCCTTGCATTAAAAATCCAATGTCCACCATTTTAACCTATAACCCGATAGCTGAACTTCAAAATCATTCATCCACTTTATATCATAGAAAAGAATTTGCTTTTTTAGGCATTTCAGAGGATATTTTACAAAAGACACATTTAACCTGCTGTCCTGTAATGTTTATCTATTTTGATGGCCAGTGTAAAGGGGTGTGGTGTATATTGGCTACGCACTTTCTGGTACAGGTAGTGGCCTGATCAAGTATCTGCACAGATTTAATGAAACATGCTAATACTGGGACCCATTACATGTAAAAGCAAGAGAAAGCAATGTTACGAGGTTTTTGGCCAGTACTTCATCTCAGCAAAGCAAGGAGACTCGACTCTCATCAACCAAAAGCTACGGATCTGAAACTTTCAGTGTGCATTGCTTGCCATACCTCAATAAATTCTCTTGATCACATTGGGGAAATAATAAACGAATGTGGAAAAAGCTTTATTGTAGTAATAATAAACTATCCAATCACTATTTAATGTCAGATAAAAAAATTGGGCTACTTTTTGGCTATTGCCGTGTTTTTAAGGCTTTGTACCGAGTTTGAAAGAATCAAATTATTTGGCAAGCCCTGTTTAAAAGTAGGAATGTGCCTCTCAATTCATGAAGGTAATCTCATACATTTTTTTTACAGCACAAAAACCTTCACAGGATTTTGTGCTCCAATAATCTAATTTAATTATTTGAGTATTAACTTGATAAATACACAACTGTGAAAACTACAATAAAAATATATATATTGCATCCTAGAAAGTAAACGTTTTATGCAAAAAATTTGCAAATCAGGGGACCCTACCCATTCTTGAGTGCGATTTGAAAAATAGGAATGAATTCATAAATTAATTACTGACATAAAAGTCATAATTGTCGAAAATGGAATTTAAAAAAATTACTAACAATTCCTGAGATTGCAAAGATGTCCTCCCCTCCCAGGTAAGGTAAGAAAAGGCGGGAGGGATTCTGGCCCAGTGGAACTCCTCTGTTTGAGATAATTCTTGAGATCCCAGACTACTCTTTTTCATTTGGAAAGATTTCATTTTATTCATTGATGAATCTTTTAGAACAATTTTTATGTAGAGAGAGCAGAGAGAGAGAGAGAGAGAGAGAGAGAAGAGAGAGAGAGAGAGAGAGAAAATGTCTGATAAGAACCATTCCCTTCCTTTTCTTATTGTTGTTGCAATTCTACAAGTCATGTCTTTTCCCATTTTTTTATTCCTTTTCCTGTTAAAGCAATAGTGGGGATAAAATCGGCTGTTGCTGGCACCAATTCTCCAAAGGCCATTTTTTAGAATGCAGATAGTAAGGGGTCATTATTTACTGGGGGTGGGTGTTTAAGGACTCAAAGCCCCAAAAATGACAAGTAAAGACTGCTGATTAAGAATGGAAAGTCTGGTTAGAGAATTCCCGCTGAACAGCAATGCCTCCTACAGAAATGCCTAATGTGGTCTACAATAGGGACCCAAAGTAGATTAATCCATCCCAATTGAATGTCCCTTTCTCAAGCCTTTCGTAAGCACCTGATAACACCGGGTGACCCATAGTTTCATATGCTGGGCACGCCTATCTTTTCTGCCTGTGCCAAGATCCCTCCGCCAAGGTAATCTAATTCCACCTAAAACTGACGACCAACGACAAGAAATGCTTTGGTGATTCTGGGAACCTGACCCTGAGGCCCCATTGACCTACCTTTCCCGTCTGAGTTTGGTTAAAGAGGCTTGGTCTGTCCAAATAGTGTAAAATGTTCATTTCAAGCTGACACTGTCACATAAATCTTCACTGTTTATCCACCGAAGGCATAATTCCACTGACAAAAATCCAGTGTTTTGTTTCAACTTATCTTGAAACTGGAATCATTAAACCAAACCCATTCTCTACATGATCAAACCGCCTAAAAGACAGTAAAACCGTTTGAAAACCTTCACATTTCATCTATGTCATTGCATTAAAAACGTTATTTATTCCAATGTCCAAATCTTTATTGAGACTTTGAAATGTCCCTAAATTTAAAGCAATTTGTACATATGCATTTATAAAATGGACATTTAGTGACTTCCGTCTCAACAGCTTTTACTTTTCCCTCAAATCCCTTTCAACAATCACCACATCACTTCTGTATAGAAACGTGGCTTGGTCCTTCACATCTCATCGTTTCCCCTTTAACTGACTTGTCCCAGGGTCAAACTGAATTTTGCTCAGTTATTTTGGCTAATGCTGACCTCACATTCAGAAAGATCTTTGTGATTCCATACTTTGCAAACCTACAGCAAAAGATTGCTTTCATATTTTGAAAGTACTTTTGCAAAGGCTAAATCAATGCCTTGAAAGAAATTTTTAATAGAAATCTTTTTATATACTTTTAAAAGCTTGTTGGCAAATGCATATTTCATACTTTGGAAAGATCTCTAAATGAAAAATTTTAAATGCTGAGTCTTTGGAAGAAAGAGCATTCAATCAAACTATATTAGCAAAGACTGCTCTATAATCTGAAAGCTCAGTTCATTTGTATATATATTAATAGATTTCACATACTGATGGTCTTTTTGTATTCGTTTGAAATTCGTTTTTATGAACTTAAATAACAAACAATTTGCATTTTGTTTGTTTGAAGCAAAAACAAATGTAATTAAGCCCATCAAACATATTCCCTAACAAACGGAAGAACAAACGTGTACACAAACAATACCTTAATGCAGAACAGGACATACAAACAAACGGAAGAACAAACGGTACAAACAAAAGAGTTAATGAAGAACAGAACATACAAAGCTGCATCATTTCAAATGACTGGGTTTAGACACAGAAATTAATGGATTCAGGCAACAAATATCTTGGATATACTGACAAATTCATCTGCTGACATTTCAGGATTAAAAACGTTTTAAAAAAAACATTTGAAAAATATTTAATATGTTTTAAGTCAGGTGTTTTGAAAACATTTTAAAACAGGTAAAATTATTTTAAACACTCAAAAATGTTTCAAAATTTAAAAACTATTTTAAAAGGAAGTCAGTTGAAACATTTTAAACCTTTAAAAACGTTTTAAACATCTTAATTAAAAAAATCATTGAAAACATTTAAAAACTTTTTAAAACATTTAAAATGTTTAAAAAAGACTTAAAACTTTTTAAAATGCATTTTAAAGATTATTTAATAAATTTTTAAAATGTCAAAACATTTGCAAACTTTAAAAAGGAACTTAAAATTTAAAAACACTTAAAAATTTTCAAAAAAATTCAAATCATTTAAAAAATCTCAAAAAATTTGTGAACATTTTAAAAACATTTAAAAGGTGTTTAAAACATTAAAAACCTTTAAATACATTTAAAAACATTTAAAAATTTTTAAGATATAAATATATTTAAAATTTATTTAAAGAAATTTTTAAAAATTCAAAATGTTTCCTCCATTGATTCAGCCTGTCAAACCTAGACAGGCTAATCAAGGCCACCAAAAATAGATCTATCTTTCAAAGGTCTCGGTTTAATGCTGTATGAGCCACGGCCCTTGAAACTTAAACCACAGCCCAGTGGTGGCCTTTCCATATCGTTGCCAAATGCACTATTATGGCTAACTTTAACATTGTATGAAATAAAAACCTCCTATTGGCTAGAGGGCTGCAATTTGGCATGTTTGATGACTGGAGGGTGGATGATCAACATACTAATTTGCAGCCCTCTAGCCTCAGGAGTTTTTTCTGAGGGCAGACAGAAAAAGTGTGAAGGACAGACAAAGTTCTTTATACAACAGTTTTCTTCTACAGAAAACTAAAATGACAACAGATCTTCATCTACTTCCTGGAGGTAATGTAAAATTATAATAATAATAAAATAAAACCATAATAATAATAATAATAATAATAATAATGCAGTATAAGCAGTCTAAAGAACATATTTAACAAGTAATTATCCAATCCATTGAGCAGAGACCAAACCTCAGCCATGGACACTCAAAGAACAATTAGCACAGTTACCCAAGAGTTCTAAATCATTCCCGCAATTCACGACACTAGGAAGCTGGTGGACACATAATCATAGCACACGACAGGAGATGAATTTATAAATTTCTTTTGTCTTTTTTTTTCATCTGTGTTCCTCAGGTCGACTTGTGGCAAATGGGAGACACCTGAATGGGTTTGTTTTAGTTATTGGATTCAATGTAGTGTTTATGAATTTTTTGCAAATAAGTGGACCCTTATGCCTTATTGTGTGTGTGTGTATATATATATAATATAATAATATATATAAATTAATTACTGACCTAAAATATATATATATATATAATATATATATTACAAAAAAATTACAAACAATTCCACCCACAGATTGGAAAGATGTAACTTGTTCTTTTAGTTATTTATCAGGTAATGAAAGGCAGGACTGGATTCACAGACATTCCAAACCAACTCCAGGTGTGTTTGTTAATTCTTGAAACATGCACAAAAACTCATTTGAAATCTGTTTTTTCATTATGTGGTTTCTTTTAAAATACAAATTCGATAATTCATTTAACAAAAGCATCCGACTGACCTGAACAAAATTAAATAAAAATATTAAAAGCATTAATCACTAAAACCTCATTAATTAGTCAAAATGGATCGTGTAACAATTATTCTAGTTTTGTTTAAAATCAAAAATCCACTATTTTAACCTATAAGTCCACATAGCTGAACTTCAAAATCAACACAGAGGAAGAAAAACTTTAAATCAAAACAACAAAAGAAGAATGGAGAACTGCTTTTTCACCCTTAGCATTTGCTAGATTTTACAAGAGACATTTCCACCTGCTTTTGTCTCATGTACACTAAGTTTATCTCTTCTTCTTGAGATCTCTATTGCATTCTGGGAGGATGGAATGCTACAACATCCCCCTTCTAGATTCAATCAGTAAAGTGTGTCATCGATAATACTTATCTCTCTCTCTCTCTCTTAACTGTATCATCTACATACAAAAAACAGCAATTAACCTCATAGCAAACTGCCCTTAAGAGAGTTACCTCAGCAAAGAGACTCAAAGACATCAATTCTGCTGTTTCCCTAACTGGATCTGAAAGAGTTGGTGTGCATTGCTGTTTTGGGGGATTGGGGGTAAATGTCTAAAGATCACATTGGGGAGGTAATAATCAAAATTTGGGAAAAGCTAGGTATTGTAGTAAAGACTATACAGAATCAATGCAGGATTTCCGCAGGCCAAGGCTATGCAGATAAATGCAAAATTGCAGGCCAAGACTGTTGGGCTTTCAGCATTAAAGAAACATCTGAGGCAATCTGCTCTTGTAGGCAGACTTGCTTTTCTTGTTATAGTTACAAGATCCAAATTCTTTATGCATAACAATAACTCTAGCTATAACTATAGAACCTTCAGAGGTTTTACAATATTTCAGCTATGAAATGTGAAAATTAGTCAGAAAGTAAAATAAAACCAAAGTATCATGATCTAAAAATGAAGAATGCAGTATCAGCAGTCCAATACCCAATGTCATAATAAATACACAACTAAGAAAACTACAAACGAAAATAAATACATTGCATCCTAGGAAGTAAAAGTTTTATGCAAAAATTTTACAAATTAGGGGGACCCTACCTATTCTTGAGTGCGTTTTGAAAGATAGGAATGAATTCATAAATTAATTACTGACATAAAAGTCATAATTGTCGAAAATGGAATTACAAAAAAAAAAAAAAATTACTAACAATTCCTGAGATTGGAAAGATGTCGGTGTCCCCTGTGCCAGGTAAGCAAGGCGGGAGGGATTCTGGCCCAGTGGAACTCCTCTGTGTTGAGATAATTCTTGAGATCCCAGACTCTTTTAAAGACTCATTTCCTTCATTGTGAAGTTTTTTTAATAAGAACCATTTAAATAGAGAAATAGAGAGAGAGAGAGAGAGAGAGAGAGAGAGAGAGAAGAGAGAGAGAAGAGAACAAGAGAGAAGAAAATAGATTTTCATTCCCTTCCTTTTCTTGCAAGCTTCTACAAGTCATGTCTTTTCAAAAATTTTTTTAAACAATCTATAAAAGAAACTGTTAAAGCAATAGGGGGATAAAGGGCTGTTGCTGGCAGGATTCTTTCAAGATATTTTGGGCTTGAATGCAGAATAAGGGGTCATATTTTGGGGGTGTCTTTAGAGGAGCAAAGCCCCAAAAGACAATTAAATGAGACTTAGAGATTAAGTAATCAGGAAGAGAGAGAGAGAGACACTCACTGCCATTCCCTTTTCCAATATTTTTTGTTTTGCATAAAACATTTACTTATTACGAGAAATATTTTTATTTTTGTTTGGTAAAAAGCAATTCTTCCATAGATAATGTGGGGCTGCTATATTCTTGCACTTGTGCATTATTGAAGCACAAAGTAATGAAATTCTTGTGCTGTTTTGAAAAATGTCTGATGTTTCTTTCACTTGATTAGTAACATAATTAATTGTTGTTGTCCTTTCCACTTGTTTATTGACCTGAACTGTTGCTTATTTTTACCTGACAAGTGATAAATTGATTGTTAAAATGCCCTTTGGACCCCTTATACTATACAGCTTTATTTTCCTTTCTGACTAATATTCATATTTCACACCTGAAATGTTGAAAACGAAATGTGTTTATGATTGTCGTCTAATAATTTTTCATAAAGAACTTTGGGAACAAAGAATCCTTCCTTTAATGCAAAACACAACAACGAGACCAATGCAGGGAAATAACTATACCAGGAAGCATCAGGACAGTAAACCCATTGGGAACACCAATTAACAGGGATTCAGTAAATATAAAATCTTGTTGTTCCTTCAAAGTTTCATGATACCCATGTTCCTTTGCCTGGCGAGGAACTCACTTGGTTTGTTGACCTTTGATTTGTTTGTTGTTTGCACCGTCGCTCATTCTTCCCCTGACAAGTGGAGGACTCGTCAAATTGCCCTTTGGTGGCTGCTTCCAAAACATTCTTTGTCAGAGAAAATTGATGCTTTGGCTTTATTTTTTTGAAAGGATTGGCCAATGATGACAAGGAGGAGGATGAGGAGGGAGGACAAAATGAAATAAGTCAAAATCAAAAAACCTAGGAGGAGAAGGAGGAGGATTATTGTGCAACTAGGAATTTACCAAATTTTAGGCAACAATCCCATTGTTTTCCGATGGACACGGAATTTTAGCTCATTTTGTCCAACGTCAGTTCATTCAGTTCAAGTTGTCCCAGTCCCTCATTATTTCGACATGTTTTGACTATACATCAGCCAAATATGTCGTTAAACAGAAAGAAAACTTAACCTAATCAGACTTAATAGCTTTTGAGTTTCAGACCCCCAAACACTAAACGTCGAAGGTTCGTGGACTGCCTGGGGGCTACAGTAATGGGGAATGGTCCAAATCGTCATAATACCTGCACATTTCTTCGAAATTGTTCTTGCTGAATTGCAAACCAGCAGAAGAATTGGCTAACACTTTGTCTGAAAATAAACTTAGCCTGGAAAACTGAACATGCTTGTGTCCATGTTCACTGTTAGTTGGGTTTCGGGTGAGTCCCTCTTTATTGGTCAAATTGTCTCCGGTATTTTTAAAATTAAATTGCAGGTGAGCAATGTAATCTGAAATTGCTAGACCAGTGGTCCCAATGTAAACTTAGCGGGCCCAGGCCTAATAAGTGAGTTCGATCTCCATGCTTGGTGTACTGTAGTACACCACTAAAAAGAACAAAGGGTCTACCTCTCAAAAAGGCACAATTTCTCATATTACCTTCACAACACTTTTTGAATTTAGGAAATTTACCTCTGTAGGTGAGGAGTAGCCTGGGCCAGTCCATGTCCAAAAGTACACTTTAATGGATGTGTTTGAAACGACTGTAGTTGAATGACCAACTTGAATGTAGAATGGCAGATCAACCTCTAAATAAGAGACACAGACACCACCCTACTTACACAGAAAGAGTTACGTTCCAGAAGGCTGTTTGTTTGTTGAATTATTTATAACTTTGTTACTGTATTCTTCATGCCTATTTGAGTACAGTATGATATACAATCAATACAGTACTGTGTACGTTTTTCATCTTAAAAAACAATACACTGTACGTAGAGTATTGTATGTAGAGAATAGGCAGGATGGTTAAATTTGAACTTAGGGTGGCAAAGGAGAGCTCTCTGAACACAATTTTAATTGACGATCCCAGTTTGTTTGTATCTCTGAATGTTTGTAAGTAGGGTGGTTTCTATATTTCTGATATTGCTTTCATGGTTTTTGTCAATTATGCAGGTTGCGGGTATCTCAACAATGCCAAGCAACAGTACTTTCGTGGGTTTGCTTGGGCTACATAATCTGTAGTGGTAGTTTCACATATTGCCTCTTCTATACCTGGTTGAGGAAGATTTGCAAGGACAAGGTGCTTTGTAGAAAGTGAAGGGGAAATGGTGGCTGCATATGACTACTCATCAGTGCTGTGTATAATGGCCGTGTACTTACTGGTATAGGTAATGGCCTGATTGGTATCTGCACTGTTGAGTTTCAGCATTAAAGAAACTGAGGCAATCTGCTCGTGTAGGCAGACTTGCATTTTTGTTATAGTTACAAGATCCAAAGTTCTTTATGCACAACAATATTGTAGCTATAACTATAGAACCTTCAGAGGTTTTACAATATTTCAGCTATGAAATGTGAAAATTAGTCAGAAATTAAAATAAAACCAAAGTATCATGATCTAAAAATGAAGAATGCAGTATAAGCAGTCTAAAGAACATACTTAACAAGTAATTAATCCATTGTCAGGTAAAAATAAGCAACAGTGCAAACAATAAACAAGTCAAAAGGACAACACAACAAGTAATTAGCTACTTATTAAGTAAGAGTCATGTGCCTCTCAATTCATGAAGGCAATTTCATACAAATTTTTTTACAGCACAAAAACCCTCAAAGGGTTTTGTGCTTTCAATAATCTAAATTTTTTCTAATTTTATTTATTTTTCATCATATAATTACCAACCATACAAAGAAAACTACAAACGAAAATAAATATAATGCATTCTAGTAAGTAAATGTTTTATGCAAAATTTTGCAAATAAGGGGACCCTCTCTATTCTTGAGTGCGATTTGAAAAATAGGAATGAATTCATAAATTAATTACTGACAAAAAGTCATAATTGTAGGAAATGGAATTACAAAAAAAAAAAAAAAATTACAAACAATTCCTGACAGATTGGAAAGATGTCCTTGTCCCTGTGCCAGGTAAGAAAGGCAGGAGGGATTCTGGCCCAGTGGAACTCCTCTGTGTTGAGATAATTCTTGAGATCCCAGAAACTTTTTAAAGACTCATTTCCTTCATTATGAATTTTCTTTTAATAGCATCGATAATTATGTAAACGAGAAGAGAGAGAGAGAGAGAGAGAGATAAGTCGTCGCTAAGTCAGATATTGTCATGAACAATCGTGATAACATTATTCTCCTTGTGTTAAAAATCCAATATCCACTATTTTAACTATAAGATAGCTGAACTTCAAAAAATCATTCATCCACTTTAAATCATAGAAAAGAATTTGCTTTTTTTCACCCCATTTGCTATATTTTACATGAGACATTTACCTGCTGTGATTTATGTTTATCTATTTTGGTCAGTGTAAAGGCTTATGGATTAAATATCTCACACAGTTTCTATTGATATGATTCAGTATCTGCACAGATTTAATGAAACATGCAGAATACATGGGACCCATTTCTTCCTGTAAAAGCAAGAAAGCAATGTTACGAGGTTTTTGGCCAGTACTTCATCTCAGCAAAAGGAGACTGACATCAACCAAAAGCTACCATCTGAAACTTTCAGTGTGCATTGCTTGCCATTTGCTCAATAAATCTATTGATCACATTGGGATTTAATAATCGAATGTGGAAAAAAGCTTTATTGTAGTAATAATACACTATCCAATCACTGTTCCATGTCAGATAAAAATTTATAATAGGCTACTTTTTGGGCTATGCCGCTGTTTTTAAGGCTTTGTACCAGCGGTTTGAATATCAAGTTATTTGGCAGCCTCAGTTTATCAAGTAGGATCGTGCCTTTCAATTCATGAAGGTGATTTCATAACCTTTTTCTTTTACAGATAAAAACCTTCAAGGAGCATTTGTGCTTCCAAAAATGAGAAAATTGGGATTTGAGTAATAACCTGATAACTACACAACTGTGAAAACTACAATAAAAAAAATATATATTGCATCCTAGATTAACGTAAACGTTTTATGCAAAAATTTTGCAAATCAGGAATACCCTACCCATTCTTGAGTGCGATTTGAAAAATAGGAATGAATTCATAAATTAATTACTGACATAAAAGTCATAAGCTGTCAACCATGGTTCTTTATTAAAAAAAAAAAAAATTACTAACAATTCCTGAGATTGCAAAGAGATCAAGGCCCCTAAGTCAGAGTAAACAAGGTGCAGGAGGATTCTGGCCCAGTGGAACTCCTCTGTTGAGATAATTCTTGAGATCCCAGACTCTTTTTAAAGACTCAGGTCAGCCTTCATTGTGAAGTTTCTTTTTATAACATATTTATTATTCTTTCCCGCCCTAAAACCCTGAGAGTTAGAGAGAGAGAGAATAGGAGATAGTTTTCCAATAAGAACCATTAGTTCCTTCCAGTGCAAGCTTTTACAAAGTTTGTCTTTTCCCATTTTTTTATTCCTCTTTTGTTAAATGCAATAGTGGGGATAAATTTTTTTATTTGGCACCAATTCTCCAAAGGCCATTTTTGGCTAGAATGCAGAGGTAAGGGTCATTATTTACTAGGCTCCATTTTTTTTAGGATTCAAAGCCCCAAAAGACAAGTAAAGACTGTATATTAAGTAATGGAAAGTCTACTTAGCACATTCCCTCTAAAATGCCTCCTACAGAAATGCCTACTGTGCTACAGGCCCTGACCCCTGACTCTATAATCCATCCCCATTTTAGTCCCTTTCAACCCTTTCATAATATAATACCTTTCACTGCATTGATTATCATATGCTGGGCCGCCTAAAAATTCTGCAGGTGCCATCTCCCTCCGCAAATGATTGGGATTAATTTAAACAGTAATGGATTCAAACAACAATAAAATCTTGGATTTACTGAATGTTTTGACTCATGCTGGGACCACTGGTCAAGTCGCTCTCATGAGATTAGTCCCACTAATAGAAAGGAATCTAAGTTCAATTGTTAACAGTGTTTTTGAAAGGTTGGAAGAGGTACAAGGAGGAGGATTAAATCTGTCATTTTTGAACCAGTGTTTCTCTAAGAAATAAAATACTAAGGACAAATGTCATTTAACAAAAAGCATCTCGATTTACCTGAAAAAAATTTGTAAAAATATTAAAAGGAATGGTGGCTAGGTACATTACATTAATCAGTGGAAAATGGGAGGTAATGGCTATTTTTATTCTAGTTTTGGTAACTGGTACACAAACAAAACAAAACTTCTTTCAACATTAAAGTTCCAGCGCCAAAGGCAATCTGATCTTGTAGAAAGACTTGGAATCCGGAACACAGTTATAAGAAAATTGAAGAAAAAAACAAAAGTTCTTTATGCAAGAACAAACTATTTGTAGATATAACTAGAACTGGATCCTGACAATTCCAGCTATGAAATTTTTTCAAAATCTCAAAACAGTTAAAGGTTTTTTGAGATTCTTTAAAAATGAAGAATCAGAATAAGCATTCTGGGAAATGAACTGTAACAAGGTAATTAATCCCCCTCTCAGGTAAATTAAGCATCAGTTTTAAACAAGTCAAAAGGACAACACAAAAAGCAATTAGTTATTCAGACAAGTAAGAGTGTCTGGCAATAATAAGGGAATTTTATAAATTTTTCTTTCAATCAGCACAAAATACCTTTGTGTCCTCAATAAATACTAAAAGGGTTATTTTAATTTTAAATTGACAAATTATCAAAAACATATAAAGAAAACTCCCCAAAAATAAATATATTGCATTCTCTCTCAAGGTAAAATCAGTTTATGTACAAAAAAGTTTGACAAATCTGGGACTCTCTCTATTCTTGAGTAACTGTATTTTCTAAAATAGGAAAATTCCAAATTAATTAACCTAAAAGTCGTGACACTAGCCCTTATGTGAGAGTTTTTGAAAAAACTTGACAAAAAACAAGGAGGAGGATGAAAGATGGAATGTTCCCAAAGGTTAGAATGTTTTCACGGGGGGATTCTAGGGGAGTGGAACCCCTCTGGATGAGATAATTTTCATGGACAGATTCCTTTTTCCAACTTCAAAAGTTTGTGGAGCTTCCAATTCAAATGCCTTTTCAGGCCAAGACTATACATGAATGAGAATGAGTTGTCATTTGCAGGCCAAGATTAATAGTTATGCAGCATTCATGAAAAACAAAGTGAGACAAATAAACAAGAGAGTTTGAGTTGGGTTTCAGCATTAAAGAAACATCTGAGGCAATATGCTCTTTCCTAGACATTCAGCATTTTAAAGAGACTTGAGCTTGGAACATTGCAAAAGATGCACAAAAATCATATATTAAATCTGTCAAATTGACAGTATGGGTACATAAATAAAATACTAATTAGTCACTCATTTAACAAAAGCATCTTTTTGACTGAAGGAAAAAATTAAATAAAAATCATAAACTGTGCATTATCACAAAAACGTACATTAATGGTATAAAAATGGGACCTGTTTATTTTTATTCTAGTTTTGTTTAACTAAACACAAATCAAAAACTTAAACCCTTTCTTGTTATAGTTCCAAGATTGAACAGTTCTTTATCCACCAATATTTGTAGCTATAACTATAAACATTCAGAGGCTTTACAACACTTCAGAGGAATGTAATGTGAAAATTAAGAAAAAAAAAAAAAAAGAATGGAGAACTCTTGATCCTCCTGAAGAATGCACTAGATCTAAAGAACATATTTAACAAGTAACTCCAGATTTTGTCTCAGTTACAATAAACAAGTCAATTTTGACAACTTCTTCTTTTGACATCTCCTCTCAATTATTGCAATCTGGGAGGATTTTTCTTCAGACAAAATCATTCATGCTGTGAATTTTCCCCTTCCTAATTACTCTTAAAAAACTCAATCAGTAAATATAATGCATTCTAGTAAGTATAATTTCATGCAAAATTTTCAAATAAGGGGACCCTATTAAGATTGATCAGTTGAAAAATGCAAACAATTCATAAATTTTACTGACTCTAGAAATCAGTAAAATGTAGGAAATGGAATAATCAAAAAAATACAAACAATTCCTGACAAATTGGAAAGATGTCCTTGTTCAATGCAGGTAAGAAAGGCAAAGTGATTCCCCCAATTTGCTATACTCTTGCACTTGTTCGGGGTTTCGCTGTGCTGTCGACTTTGATCCGACGGAAGAAATATGGCCCCAAAACGGCAGAATAATCATAATTTGAAGGTTTTTTTTATGTAAAACTCAATAATAATGCAGTTTACATCGTTTTCAATGCACCCAGAGCATTAAAAGTAGGGTTTTCTTATGATTTTTGACGATTTTCGACGATTTTCGGGTTACAAAGCGGCGCAAGAACGGAACCCCCGTCGTAAACCGGGGACCGCCTGTACTGGCTGTGTACTTCCTGGTATAGTTAGTGGCCTGATTGGTCTCTGCACAGTTGTGTTTCAGCATTAAAGGAACTGAGGAAATTTGCTGAAAGTTCTTTATGCATTATTATATTTGTAACCATAAACACAGAAGCTTTTCAACATTTCAGGTGTGAAATATGAATATTAGTCAGAAAGGAAAATAGGAAAATAGTTTACATATCCTAGGGACGCCCCCACAGCTCATTAACAATGACCCCAAATGAAAAATTGCATGGAACAAATTCTGTTCAGCGGGCCCCATTCTACCCAAGAAGTAACTTACTTGACCAGTTTGCTTCATATACCGGAACGACAATTTTTTCAGCAGAGTGTAACCTTTTCTAAGTACCGAGTTGACGTGAAGCGCTCTCAGTAGTTAGTCAGATGTCAGATGGCCTCTGAAATGCGCTTCTCAACCCACAGTTCCTAAGGCTGTTTATCCTGGTCTCCTGCCTTGCGTGCGCCAAAATTGCAAAATTATCATTACATGGGAATTTAATAATTCATTCCAATCGTATCTCAGGCTGACCCAGGTCATGCCCTAGGGCTTATTGGATTAAATACTTCGAACCAATCATAATGTGTTCTTCGATATGATTCATAGGCTTAGGCCAACACCAGAACCATGCTTCCTTTCTTTCTCAAACCGCCGCGATGGAAAGTCACGACTTAATTTTGTTCCCGAAGATCGAATCCGTCGAAGAATTCACTTCCATCGTGGACCTATATATTGGCCAAGTCCTCGCATTCATTAGCAACACCGAGGAATTCACGAGGTGGCTCTACCAGGAAGGTCTATTAGGAGACTACTCCGGAATGTGTTGTGAATGTAATATCGGAAACCTCCGATTTCTTAAAGATGGTGTGCACCCAGCTACTGGACAGCCAGTTTACATGTGGCGGTGCGTGAACCGCCGTTGCAGAAAAAGGTATCATAAGTACGGCACGGGTCCTTCTTTGAAAAGTCCTGAATGTCCTGCAGACAATAATTGTGCTTGTGTTTGCGTTCGCCAAGAGAGTGCCACAATATGTGTTGCGAACATTTGTTGTCCCGCTATCTCCGCACACCACCGTGGACTGGTACAACTTCTGCAGAGACGTTTGCTGCGAAATACTGCTGGCTGACAACAAAAAAATTGGTGGCCCTGGTCATGTTGTAGAGATTGACGAGAGCAAATTTGGGAAACGTAAGCACAACCGTGGCCGTAAGGTGGACGGAGCTTGGGTGTTGGCGGCATTGACCGACAGACGCGTGAAACGTTTTTCAAAGTGGTTCCGGACCGCTCAGCTGAAACTCTGCTCCCGGTGTTGCTGGACAACGTGCTTCCAGAAACCACAATCATATCTGATTGCTGGAAGGCGTACAGCAAGGTCCAGGACCATTTTTTCGCGCACAGCACCGTGAACCACAGTGTGAACTTTGTAAATCCTGATGACCCGAGTGTACACAGAACACCATAGAGTCGCAGTGGCGCGTTCTCAAACGTTTTGAATTAGAGATGAATTTGCTACCGAGACAGTATTGCGCAGAAACCACTTTATCAAAGTTACTTTTTACGCACTGCGTCCAGAAGCGATACCTAGAAGGTGTTCCGTGTCCATTTCGGGCCTTCTTGGATTTAGTTAAGCGTGCCTATCTGCTCAAGAGCCGCCCGACATCCCCAATCTCTGATTTTTTTTCCCAACCATCTGCAATAAGACCGGGACCGAGCAATTCTCTCCCCACCTCTTAGGCAGCCAGCAGTTGCAAAGAAGCCAAGGACAGTAGGACCTGCCGGAGCCGATACTGCTACCTTGTGGTCAGACAGCAGCGACTTTGAATAAGGTAAGCACACAGATTACCCCCTTTTTACATTTGTTTTGCTGTTAGGTTAGGTAGGGTTTTGGAACTTACCCTAGTGTGCAGTTGTTTTTGTAACCTGTGGCTACAGTGAATACAGATATTACCGCTTGCCAGAACATACGTGCCTGCCAAGAATCATTAAAAAATGCGGATAAGGCGCGCAGCGCCTGAAAAAATTTCCACGCCTGAACTGAGACCAGATATGTTATAAAAATCACCGTTACAAAATTTGTGCCTGTTCTAATGTAGGTAGGGAGGTAGGGAATAGCCTAACCGAGGTTTTCTTATGTAGACTACAGGTAGCCTAGGCTAGCGTTTTCCGTCCGCCCTGATGTAGGTTGGTAGGGTCAGCCTCACACATGCAGTGTAGTGGGTCAGCCTCATGAACGTAGATTAGCGGGTCAGCATCACGCATGTACTTTGGCGGGGCAGCCTCACGGTAGTAGCCTAGCGGGACAACCTTTTGTATGCAGACTGGAGGGTCGGAAAATAGCGCACACTGTACGTTTCGGCAAGTAGGAAACCCGACTTTTGCTTCTGTAGTTTAGCGGGTCAGCCTTATGTTCGTAGCCTAGCGGGACAACCCTCTGTATGCAGACTAGCGGGTCGGAAAATAGCGAACATTGTACGTTTCGGCAAGTAGGAAACCCGACTTTCGCTACTGTAGTTTAGCGGGTCATCATTATGTTTGTTGATTAGCGGGACAAAAGTTTGTATGCAGACTAGCGGGTCATCCTAGGTTTGTTGTTTTGACGGGACAAAAGACAAATGCAGACTAGCGGGTCATCCTTAGGTTTGTTGATTAGCGGGACAAAAGTTTGTATGCAGAGGAATCATCCAGGTCATCCTTAGGTTTGTTGTTTAGCGGGACAAAAGTTTGTATGACAGACTAGCGGGTCATCATCCTAGGTTTGTTGTTTAGATGGGACAAAAGTTTGTATGCAGACTAGTGGGTCATCCTTAGGTTTGTTGATTAGCGGGACAAAAGTTTGTATGCAGACTAGCGGGTCATCCTTAGGTTTGTTGTTTAGCGGGACAAAAGTTTGTATGCAGACTAGCGGGTCATCCTTAGGTTTGTTGATTAGCGGGACAAAAGTTTGTATGCAGACTAGCGGGTCATCCTTAGGTTTGTTGTTTAGCGGGACAAAAGTTTGTATGCAGACTAGCGGGTCATCCTTAGGTTTGTTGATTAGCGGGACAAAAGTTTGTATGCAGACTAGCGGGTCATCCTTAGGCTTGTTGATTAGCGGGACAAAAGTTTGTATGCAGACTAGCGGGTCATCCTTAGGTTTTTGTTTAGCGGGACAAAAGTTTGTATGCAGAAGCGGGTCATCCTTAGGTTTGTTGATTAGCGGGACAAAAGTTTTGTATGCCGACTAGCGGGTCATCCTTAGGCTTGTTGATTAGCGGGACAAAAGTTTGTATGCAGACTAGCGGGTCAGAAACTAGCGAATGGAGTACGTTGCGGCCGCCAAAAACCCACCTTTTGCTTCTCCCCACCCAAAACCCCGGTTCCCAACACTATCCCCATTACCGTTTTTATTAACTTTTCTTTTGCTATTCCACTGGGAAACAACACCAAAAACACGCTTTTCATTACCGACATGAAGCAAAATGGGAGCTACTTAAAAATAGCACGTTTTCGGCGCCAAAAGTATGGTCCCGCGGACATTCAGCAGCTCCAAATAAAGCAGTATAGTATAAGGGGTCCAAAGGGCATTTTAACAATCAATTTATCACTTGTCAGGTAAAAATAAGCAACAGTTCAGGTCAATAAACAAGGGGAAAGGACAACAACAATTAATTTTGTTACTACTCAAGTGAAAGAAACATCAGACATTTTTCTTTTACAGCACAAGAACCTTTTCAAGACTTTGTGCTTCCAATAATGCACAAGTGCAAGAATATAGCAAGGCACATTATCTATGGAAGAAAATACTATTACCAAACAAAAATAAAAATATTGCTCTGTAATAAGTAAATGTTTTATGCAAAATTCTGCAAAAAGATAAAAACCGTGTAATTCTTGGCAGTGACTTTAGGAATATAAATGATATCCTGAATACACTACTAACTTACAAGTCGTAATTGTGAAAATGGATTTTACCACAAAGACATTTTTTGGGACAGGGAATATGTTGGTGTCCCCTGTGCCAGGCAAGCAAGGCAGGAGGGGATTCTGGCCCAGGAGACCCCTCCCTATTGAGATCATTCTTGAGATCCCAGACTCTTAAATACTCATTTCCTTCGTTATGAAGTTTCTTTTTATAGTATTGTTTAATATGACATATGAGAAGAGAGAGAAAGATTGAGAGAGAGAGAGAGAGAAAGCTTTCCAATTAGAGCACTGCTCTTGTTTTTCTTGCTAGCTTCTAAAAGTTATGTCGTTTCCCATTTCTTTTATTCCTCTTTCTGTCAAAGTAATAGTGGGTATAAAGGGCTGCTACTGGCACCCAATTCTCCAAAGGCCATTTTGGTCTAGATTGCAGAGCAAGGAGGCATGAATTTCTATTGGGGGGGGGCATCTAGAGGAAAAAAGTAAGTATAGCTTAGTTTTACCAGACCACTGAGCTGATTAACAGCTCTCCTAGGGCTGGCCCGAAGGATTACACTTATTTTACGTGGCTAAGAACCAATTGGTTACTAGAGGAAGCAAAGCCCCCACAGCCAAGTTAGGACATGGTGTCTGAGGTTAGATTAAGTAAAAGTATGAGGTTAGATTAAGTAAAAGTAAGTCTGGTTAGGTCACATTCCCTCTGAAATGCCTACTACAGAAATGCCTACAGTAGCCCTGACCCCTTACTCTGTAATCACTCGCCATTTTGATAACTTAGAACTTTTCGACAATAACATTTCTTTCACTGCAAATATTATTTGGTAAATAAAAAAACAAGAAAGAGACAATATAGTGGCAAAGGATTGGGATTAGAATTAACAGCAATGGATTTAAGCAACAATAAAAGCTTAGATTTACTGAAATATTTGATACTGCTGCAAGTCATTGTATGAGTTGAAGCTTGACTTAGAAATGGACAAAGGGCATCTTTACATGAGGTGTTTTTGAAAGGTTGATGCACCAGTTTCAGGGTACACAATGTTTTGTGATTGGTCCACGGTTTCATGCGAACACCTCCCTAATTCTAATTAGGAGTATGCATCCCCAACAGTCGCTTATTAGTTTCGTTCCTAGCAGTATCCACTTGCGTATTTAGGTGGCTAAGCTGGCTAACTTTTCTCTCATACGGTTTGGGTAATGGGACCATAAAGGTTTTTTTTTTTGACACATTTGAATCCCCTGAAAACCCACACTTATCGATTGCAGTACCGGTCGTTTCTATTTCATTCAACAATGCTTCCCAGGAAAAGCTGTACCAATTGTTCACGGTGCATTCTCAGACATGGTTAGAATATGCTACTTCAAATTGAGTACATCTGCCAGAGTTTAACAACTAACTTAGCTGCAAAATTTGCTGGAAGGTTAGGCACAATTTCTACAACCATGTGCCCTTCAAACCATAGACTTGTACACGACACCTGGCTGGTCTGTAAGGACTGGAGATTGAGTGACATACTGGCTGGGTGTTAACTGGTTTATTGATAGTTCCTTACTGAGATGAATGTACAGAATCTTCGAAGATGTTATCGACGTGTGTGAGCGGTAAAGTAGCATCTGCACACCGACATGTGAAAACAGAGGTAAAAGAGTCAGACATCTGTGTTTGTCGGCAGACAAACAGAAGGCAATATTGATAGACATAATAAATGTACAGTGCTAAAACATACATCAATGGAAAGGCCAGGAAATTCTACATATAGCCAATTGCATGAGATTCGAGACAGATTAATGAATACAATGCAGTAGCATAATATATGTGAAATGGCGAAAAGTTTGGCGTCTTCACAAACAGAAACATACACACAGTTTGATACAGACGATTTGTTGGAACATTATGAGTACATGATTAGAATGCTTGCATGGCAATGCAAGTAGTGGTGATTGTACATAGATCAAGACAACAATGGTTAGGGAGAAACAGATGGAAATATGTATGGTTGAAGTTGTGTTCCATCAGAGAAAGAAAACGAGATGCTCTTGTTGTATCTTGTCCCCTACGATGGATGACGCACACACGAACACACACGTGTTTGGAAGAGACGGCGTCGGGCTCTTACAGGTCTTCCTTTAGAATTCTGAATTAATTTGTCTGAATGGAACTGGTTATTTTTGTTTAACTTCAAGATGCTAAAGCACAAAGGGCACTTGTATGTTGAACTGGAAAGTTTCTGCCTTGCAAAAAAATTTGGAACCAACTCACTGTCCAATTATAGATGAACCATTTCAATGCCATCAACATCGTAACCGAGACACAGATCCATCATAGTAACTACACGTTCACGGTCAGAGATCAAATGGGCGAATTGAGGGCAAGGCGAAAGTACCATTTGGAAACGGGCATGGTCGGAGGCCTATGATTGGTTGGGTGGGATCAAAGTTCTATAAGAGAATATGATAGGGCATTTCGAAGAAGCACGCATGTGCAGCAACCACAAATAGGTCGATGGCCTGGGAGCCAGATACCAATGCATGCGTAAAAGCCTTTGACCCGGTTTCTTAAAATTACTGCGGCCAGTGATCCTTACGGTGCACTGCAGTAATCTTAAGAACATGTGGAGAGTGCACTATGAGTGTCAGCAATAAGAACTCCTGCGGACTTGAAAAAAATTGCGCGTGGTAAAAAAATGTTTTATGACTAAAATTGTCTTAAATCGAATAGGTAGGTGAGTTGTCGAGTGTATTTAAGCATGTAGAATTAGTTTTATTCTATGATGTTTGAATATGTCTTCATCCAGTTCAACTCTTGTTTACCAGAGTATTACACTCATAGGCCCCAGTTCTGAAGTGATACAGCAATAACTAGTGAAACTACCATCTGTGTTTCCTTGTCAGTTCTCAGTGGTTTTGAAAGACGAACCTTATGTTATGTCAGGATGAGGATAACTATTCACCTTGTTTATATAGACAGCAACACACTGCACCAGGAGCATATTTCAGCCTGAATTTAGTCAGAGGCATTGGAAGCCTAGCCTTAGGCAGACAAGTTGAGAAGACTGATATGTCCATGATACTTAACCATCCAGAGCCAGATTCTCCTCCTCCATCTACGTGAACACATTGTCCTCCAGTTGCTCCTCCTCACACTGGGTCCTCGCCCTTCCCACCCTCCTCCCTGTACGTGTTCCAACCTTTCAAAAACACCTGACATAAGGACACCCTTTATTCCTTTCTAAATGGGACTATATCTCATGAGACGACTTGACCAGTGGTCCCAGCAGTGTCAAAACCTTCAGCAAATCCAAGATTTTATTGTTGCCTGAATCCATTACTGTTAAATTAATCCCAGTCATTTGTCACTAGATGTCTCTTCCTGGTTTTTTATTTACCAAATAATCGTTGCAATGAAAGAGATATTATTATTATGAAAGGTTTGAAAGTTACCAAAATGGGGATCGATTGCAGAGTAAGGGATCAGGGCTACTGTAAGCATAGTAGGCATTTCTGTAGCAGGCATTTCAGAGGGAATGTGACCTAACCAGACTTACCTTTACTTAATCTAACCCGACTTAAATTGACTTTTGGGGCTTTGCTCCCTCTAGACACCCCACCCTACAGTAAATGACCCCTTACTCTGCATTCTAGCCCAAAATGGCCTTTGGAGAATTGGTGCCAGTAGCAGCCCTTTATACCCACTATTGCTTTGACAGAAAGAGGAATAAAAAAATGGGAAAAGACATGACTTGTAGAAGCTTGCAAGAGAATGGTTCTTATTGGAAAACCTCTCTCTCTCTCTCTCTCTCTCTCTCTCTCTCTCTCTCTCTCTCTCTCTCTCTCTCTCTGTTGAACTCTCTCTCTCTCTCCTCTCTCTCTCTCTCTCTCTCTCTCTCTCTCTCATCTCTCTAAAATCTTCTCTATCTTCACATTGAAGGAAATGAGTCTTTAAAGAGTCAGGGATCTCAAGAATTATCTCAACACAGAGGAGTTCCACTGGGCCAGAATCCCTCCCGCCTTGCTTACCTGGCACAGGGGACACCGACATCTTTCAAATCTGTCAGGAATTGTTTGTAATTTTTTTTTTTTTTTTTTTGTAATTCCATTTCCTACTATTATGACTTTCATGTCAGTAATTAATTTGTGAATTCACTCTTATTTTTCAAATCGCACTCAATAATAGGTAGGGTCTCCCTGATTTGCAAAATTCTTGCATAAAACATTTACTTACTAGGATGCAATATATTTATTTTCGTTTGTAGTTTTCATAGTTGCATAAATATTTATCAATAGAATTACACTATTGTGAAAAGCTTGTAGATTATTGGAAGCACAAAATCCTGTGAAGGTTTTTGTGCTGTAAAAGCAAAGTGTATGAAATTGCAATCTTGAATTTAGAGGCACATTCCTCTTATTCGATAAGTAGCTAATTGCTTGTGTTGTCCTTTTGACTTGTTTATTGTTTGCACTGTTGCTTATTTTTACCTGACAATAGATTAATTACTTGTGAAATATGTTCTTTGAACTACTTATTCTGCATTCTTTATTCTGACTAATTTTCAAATTTCATAGCTGAAATATTGTAAAACCTCTGGAGGTTCTATAGTTATAGCTACAAATATTGTTGTGCATAAAGAACTTTGGATCTTGTAACTATAACAAAAAAAAAAGCAATTCTCTCCACATGATCAGATTGCCTCAATTGTTTCTTTAATGCTGAAACTCAACAATGCAGATCCCAATCAGGCCATTGCCTATAACAGTAGGTACACAGCTATTATACACAGCACTGATGAGTAGTCATATGCAGCCACCATTTCCCCTTCACTTTCTACAAAGTATATTGTCCTTGCAAATCTTCCTCAACCAGGTATAGAAGAGGTAATATGTGAAACTACTACTGCAGATTATGTAGCCCAAGCAAACCCATGAAAGTATGGTTTTTTTGCATTGTTGGGATGCCCGCAACTTGTATAATTGACAAAAACCATAAAAGCAATATCAGAAATATAGAAACCACCCTACTTACAAACATTCAGATACAAACAAACTGTATCACAAATGAAAATTGTGTTCAGAGCGCTCACCTTTGCCACCCGTAAGCTCAGATTTTGTTTTGCGTTCCTATCCTGTATATATGTTATCCCCCTTAAAACAGACTCAGCATTTCGTGTAGAAATGTTTACGTAACGTTGCCTTTTTCGATCTATCTTCAGGAACAGCATGGTATTTCGACCCTTACCCCCTCCTAACACTCCCCACAGATTCCCCCCTTCAGACCCTACACGCCTTTTTTTCTCTCTCAGCAAATTTCTCTCTCTCTCGCATTAGCATTCGTCTTGCGCATTCTCCCTCTCTCTCTCTCTCTCTCTCTCTCTCTCTCTCTCTCTCTCTCTCTCTCTCTCTCTCTCGAATATCATCCTCAAAAGGAATGGATCATCTAAGGAAACACGATCTTTCCTACAAAAATAGATTTATTATTCAAAGCAACCCAACAAGTAATGAATGAACAAAGAAAAGATTAAAATGCATCATAAATGAATTATCAAGTCAAAATAATCTAACTCTGACTAAAAGTCTTAAGATAGCTAAAAGCCTTTAAATTCAAAACTCTCACATACTCCATCTTAGACATTATAAGTCTGGTCTTAAGTCAACCACATGAGAAATACCGACATTGCAAAGGTTTTGCATTGTCCTCTCTATAACCACAATGTCATCACCATGTTACCACAGTGTCACCACAGACATCTGTCGAAAGAATTAAGCACAATAGTAATCTCCCAAAAATATACAAGTGCAAAACATAATAATGAAAGTCTAAAATGCATGATTAATAATGGTAAGCAAAACATAATAAAATAGAATATTAAAGCGGCATGAATGGTTATGTTCAACTTTCCACACAAGTTCATAAATGTCTTGAAACACGGTAAAAATTCACAAGTCCACAGTTCACACAGAAAAAAGAAGAGTCTGAATTTTACCTTATTCTGCCAGTTCTAAGAGATTGGAACACTCAAAGCCACATCTTGACGATTTCGCTCTAGCTTTGCTAATGAACGATCAGACTTATTTTTGGGCAGAATTAGACACAAAATCTATATTTTCTAACGTACGAACTCATGTACTCACATACCAACTCGGTCATCTGTTTCACATACCAGAGCCAATATTGTGTGTTCATCACGCCAAACAGCTGAGGTAACCAACTATTTGCTGAATGCAATGATTTTGCGACTGTCGGTTTGACCTAGTACCATCTCACAGCTATCTCTCTTTCATCACATCTTACAGTATTGCAGATATGAACTGAATATATGTGTCCCTTAAATAGTGCTCGGCCACCCCATAAGAGCGTCTCGCTCTCCTAATGGCGAACTAAAACAAAAGCAAATGTATAAAACTTAACAAATAGAGCTATGCTCAATCAGCAATGTCTACTGAACTGCAGTTTTAAGTGCTGCTCTCATGACGTAATTGCAAAGTCACTGGGGTCGTTTTCTTAGAGCCCTTGCATTTAGTATTACAAGCACAAATAAGCTTTACTACTCCCATAATGAGAATTATCAGTAAAATAGCCACTAAAATTATCAAAATTGATGGTAAAATATATTCCTGGTACTCAACCATCAACAGATCATCGTTCTCCAACAACGGCGGAACAGTTATCAGTATCACTGTTGTAGGCACTGGAACTACATCATGATCGTTACGCATATGACGCATGAATATCTTCTCAGAACTGTTGAACACAGCACGGCTAATTACGAGGAAGTCTGTTGATACTACTCGACATGACGCGTCAAACAGCTTAGATCCTTGAAGAATGAATGACGTCGACTTGTTACCCTGGCACATCGTTGTAACAGGACATTCTTTGCAGTATACGGCAGTAAGAGTTCTGGTGGAGATTATGTGGTATTCATGTGGAAACTGTATAAAGTCACATTCTGTCGGATTCTGTCTATGAATTAATGATAATTCACAACCACCCACAGATACAACTCTCAACTGGAAAACATTACTGTCACACACATACTTCTCCCTAACCAAGGTACAACCTGTCTTATAATCAACTCCCGAACCTTGATATTGATCTCCCAAAATGAACATGGTCCTAATCCATCCCATGTCACTATTAAGTCTCCAAAAGCACTCGGAATAGGTCTAATAATAAAACTAAGAAAAGGCTTCATTGTACTGACAGGAATGTATACTATCAATCCCCGATCAGACAATCTCACCCTCAAAACATTATAATATAAATGCAAATCTCCTCCCGTGAATAATACTTTCGCCCCATGTAGATAAGCGGAATTCCTTAGAACTTTTTCTAAGTATCCTAAAGGTAATATATCACCATACACATGACCATCTGCTGCAGCAATAATTGCTTTTATCTGCATTTGCACTTTTGTCCTTAGAGAATCAGTTTCTTTCTCAATATTAAGAAAAGTATGTTGGATCGTAAGAAGTGCTATTGTCACATCAAGATCTTCTTTCAAACCTTCTACTGTAACTGACAAATCATTCAAAGAATGTCTCATTGTTTCAAAACTACTTCTCAATTTCTCATTACTTTCTTGCAATTGATTTAACTGTTTCCCCTGAGCTATTAAGTCTTTTTGCACTTCTGCTACTTTGACTAAACTTCCAATGGACATAGCTCCAACCGCAGCAATCACACCAACACCTAAAAGAACTAAAGGTGCTGCTCTTTTACTTCTCCTATTCTCTACAGAAGGTGAATTTCCTGGAGTAACGTCAGGAATCCATTCTAACGTTTTATCTATCCCTTTATCAACTCTATCTAATGTTATTCTTACTTCTTTCATTAATCTATTTAAAGAGACTGGTAAAGTTCTCTTATTCTCTACTTCATCTAAAATGAACACGAGACAAAAAAAAAAAAAAAATAATAAAAAGCAATAAATATCATATATATACAAATATCAACCCATTTATCCCTCTAATTATATACAAATGTTCCATTACGTCCCAACTTTCTTTAATTTTGAAATATGGGTCAATTTCGTCACACCAGTATTTACATCTTTTATTACAAATCTATTCCCTTTTTTTATCTCTACAATCTCAAAAGGTCCATGGAACTTTGGACTTAAGTTATAATTCGGATCGTTCCGAACATTCACTTTAACAAACACTCTATCACCCATGGAAATAGCTACTCCCTGTGATTTCGCGTTACTTTTCCCTACCATTGCGCGCGAACTAAGTTCAAGTTCTTTACTGATACGCGCAAATCTTTCTCTCGCTGTATTTATCAACGAAGTAACCGTAACATCGCCCTTAACTTGCTCTGGTAACAAATCAAAAGGTCCTTTTAACTTGTACCCATGCAAAGCTTCTGCTGGAGATATCTTAACCCTTTGATTTCGGTTGTAACGTATACGACACGTTTAATAAACTGGCCCGGAACACTGTTGTGTCGTATACGAGCACCGGTAATTTCCTTTTATGTGGAGGACTGATGATTGAAATACTGGTCTCTTTTTCTTGATATGGTAACAGTCTGTCAGTTGTCATACGGTGAATTCATATAAATTCACGTGTTTCCCTAAAATTCATTAGTCTTCATCAAGATGTCAAAGGAGGAGGGGTCAAGGGTACGACATCCTCGAGTTGACCGCCGGCAGATCGAGAGAAGAGCTCTCGACGAGGATAACTATTTTATAGACCTTCTCGACTCATTTTCTGGATATGAAAATGAATCGGATTTAGAAGGAAAGGAAATGGATAATTATGGTCCTGGTACAAGAGACAGTGATGAAATATCAACCGACAGTGAAAATGACGAAAATCTGCTACCTACAAATGAAAGCCACGGTGTCAAAAGGAGGCGGAGACAGCGAAGTGACCCAGGTGATGAGTGGGAGTGGGCTGCCAGCAATTTCCAGCCCAGAGATTTCATATTTGACAGCAATGGCAGTGGCATTACGTCGAAATGTAATGTGAATGAAAATTCAAAGGAAGTAGACTATTTTTTGAATTTTTCGACAACGAATTTATGGGGCTGATTGCTGAAGAGACAAACCGTTATCAGAGATTCCTTGTTGATACGCTAGGAGATGCAGTGCCAAAGTATTTGCGAAAATTTGCTCAGGTTACTGTGGAGGAAATGATACGGTTCCTTTGTGTGATTATGATCATATCGCATATAAGTAAACATCGCATTGTAGATTACTGGACTACGCTTGAGACATTCGAGACAAAAGGAGTGAGAAGGAAGGCTGATGACAAGGGACAGATTTCTTCAAATTCTACGGGTTCTACATTTCGTTGATAATTCACAGGAAACAAGCCCAGATAACAAACTAAAAAAAATTAAACCCGTGCTCGACAGTGTGCGTAGAAAATTCCGGGAAAAATTTCAACCTTTCCAGGATTTATGCATAGATGAAAGTTTAATGTTATGGAAGGGAAGGCTAAGTTTCAAGCAGTACATTCCAGATAAAAGAAGTCGATTTGGAGTGAAAATATTTGAACTTTGTGATGCCAAAACGGATTATATTGTCGATTTTATAATCTATACTGGAAAAGATACAGAGATATTTGTAGATGAGGATCTAGGGGTATCTGGTTCTGTGGTAAAAACATTTATGGCCTCGTATCTCGGAAAACATCACATCCTGTATTTCGATAATTGGTATTGCAGCCCAAAACTGCTCAAGTATTTGGACGACCACGAAACAGGAGCATGTGGAACAGTCCGGAAAAAAAGGAAATTTATGCCTAAATTTCCTGATGTAAACAAATCTGAGACTTCGTCTCAAAACTGCAATGGAATATTAGGTTTAAAATGGCAGGATAACAGGACAGTTTATATGTTATCTTCAGTACATGAAAATATAATGGTAGACTGTGAAAAAGGTGTCGACCAGGGAATTTGTGCAAAAACCTGCATGCGTTGTTGACTATAATAAGAAAATGCGGATTGTGGACAAGAACGACATGCTTATTAGTTCTGTGAAGTGTATCCGTAAAACCACGAGATGGTATATAAAACTATTTTTCCGTCTGCTTGATATGATACTAGTAAACTGTCATCACTTGCATGGATTTGTTACTGTTTTCTAAGTCAGTCGTTCTGCAGTTGATTGAAAGGTACCCTCCAGCACCTAACAAGATAATTACCCGCACCGTAATAACGCAGCCAAGGCGGCTAACAGAAAGACATTTTCCTGATCCAGTTCCCTCAACAGAAAAACAACTGCGACCTAGACTAAGATGTCGTGTGTGCTCGCATATATCCCGTAGGCCCAAGAAAGGCCAGCAGACATATTTCATGTGTAAAGACTGCAATGTAGGACTATGTGTCGCTCCTTGTTCCAGAGAATACCACACACTTCTGAATTACTAGAATTCTGTCGTAAAAGTTTTGTCAAGATTATTATGTTCAGCTTGTAAAAATATTCAGACTCATAACCATTTGTTATTCACATTGTTTGATTTCATTCAGCTTATGTCATAAAAGCTTCTTCCAATGATACTGAGTCTTATGTGTTTATACATTTTCTTATTTTGTTTTTTTATCTACAGCAAAAAGATTTTTGTAAAAATAAATGTTGAAATTCATCCGTATTATCATTTTCTTCATCAAATTATGACTTTAGTCTTTAGAGAGAGAGAGAGAGAGAGAGAGAGAGAGAGAGAGAGAGAGAGAGAGAGAGAGAGAGAGAGAGAGAGAGAGAGAGAGAGAGTAAATTACTATTTTGCGTTTAATGTTCCTTTTCTGTCCTTTGAAGACTGGATACCATAAAATATAACATGAGTCGCATGTAATGTAAATCTGATAATCATGGTATTGATGATTTATGATATATGAGAATAATAATAACAATATAATAACAGTTACCATGAGATTAATGAATATAGACAATGTTGTTATTATTATTATTATTATTATTATTATTATTATTATTATTATTATTATTATTATTATTATTATTATTATTATTGAATTATCCATATTATTATTATTATTATTAAGAAGATGAAATTCAAGCATCCTATATGAAAATGGTGTTCAAGTGAAATAACAGAAGGTGGTAGGAAATACAGAAAGAGGAGATCAGTTATTAGAAAAACAGATATACTGACAAATTAATAAATAAAAAAAATGTAAACAAAGTATTAAAATACAAGATGTATTGCATAAGGGTAGTAATGCATGACATTCACTTGAACTTTTGAAGTTCCTTTTACAACACATCCTCAGTAGAGAGGCTGTTCCACAGTCCTAAGGCGTGAGGAATAAAGGTCCCCTGGAACTGAAAAGTTCGAAGGCGAGGTACATTTACTGCATATTGATGCTGCTGTTCAGCGAATCTGGTTGCTCTCTCTCAGCAGCAACAGGGGATCAGGGATCAACTGAGAATGTGAAAGATATGTCAAAATACAACTTATGAAAAAGTGACAAACAAGAGACCATCCGTCTATGGTCCAAGGCATAGCTACTAAAGAAACCTTCCACCTCGAACCACTCTAAAAGATATAAATCTCTGGCAGAAGCAGACATCTACACCGGAGAACAGTATCCTAGTAAAGGAAGGACAAATTACCTAAAAAATGTTGCACTGATTTAATCACTCATAATATAAATATATGAGGACTTAAGAACAATACCCAACTATCATGCGGCATTTGCTGACATTTTCATTAGATGTTTCTCAAAAACAAGATGTGAGTAAACAGGTACCACTAGAATAGTTGAAGGAAAAGAAAAATATCTGTAGAAAATTATAACAGAATAAAATGATCTACAAAAACCCTACAACTTCCCCAATTTATTAGTGATTAAAGATATGCATACTGGTTCAAAAACAATTGAACAAATTCCAAAATGTTAGTGATTAAATATATATATATATATATATATATATATATATATATATATATATATATATATATATATATATATATATATATATATATATATATATATATATATATATATATATATATATATATATATATATATATATATATATATATATATATATATATATATATATATATATATATATATATATATATATATATATATATATATATATATATATATATATATATATGGAATTGTCTTTATATATATATATATATATATATATATATATATATATATATATATATATATATATATATATATATATATATATATATATATATATATATATATATATATATATATATATATATATATATATATATATATATATATATATAAGAATCATATATAGCAAATTGCCTATACATTTTACACACACACACACATATATATATATATATATATTGTATATATATATATTGTTGGTTGTTCTGTTGTGTTTCATTTACTGCCATTTCATTTCCGAACCGTCAGATCGATAGACCATCTGTCTATCAACTTAAAAACAAGGGTTTAAAAGATTAAAGCGCTCCCATTTTTGATAAAGATCTTTCCTTCGAGGCAAAAGTAATCTGGCTTGGGTGTTTCTCCTACACATATAAAACCCTATATATAGCAGGTGCAATGAGTCAAAACATCTGTGTTGGATATATATGCCCCATAGGAGGGGATAAAAGCAGAAACCCACGAGGTCGACACACATATATGCTGGCTGGAAGATATGGAATGAAGACGTCCTCAACACCTGGCCCCATCGATGCCCTTGCATCCTAACCACGTGGCCCTTTCCAAAGTATACTTCTCCTCGTGCCCTTCGACCGTATTCCTCGAGCCCACACGCCATTGCTTGGAGTTTCGAGGAGTCCCCATCGCCTTTTGTTTTACGGAAGCCCTTGCATCTCACCACGTGGAAGAAACTCGTCCTCGGAAATCGCAAGTCATCCACGGACTGCCTTCTACGCGCCCTCGGAAAATCTGCTAAGGTAAAGTGCCCTGGAAGAGCCCCATTTCAGTCACGCTGTTTTGTCTCGTAATATTTTCTTAAAGAGAATGCCAGAAATCTCCCTTGTTAATGTCCATGCGCCTCTTGCATCGGCAGTATTAATTCTTTATTACTAACGTCCCCTTATTTTGGCACCCTCAGTGCAGCTTCGAATTCATTATTCTTTTGTCTATTTTCATTACTGGCGTATAATGTGCATATCTCTCATTTCAGAGGGATCCTATTTCGTGGAAGCTTCTCGGACTGTGTCTGAATCCCCAAGTTTCATTCAATCCTACTTGAGTTCCTCTTTCCCGTACTGATATCATTTATGTAAATACACTCCTTTAAATTTGCCCACGTGTTTTACGTAATATTTCCCTCAGTAACAAGAGCCCTATGCTCATATGAAATTCTCCTTTGTTTTCCTCTTTTTTTACGTTTTCCCGTACCCACGAAGTCAGAATCACAAGGCTAAATTACCTTAAATTGTTGCTACCTGTCTCACAGAGCATATTTCAAACTAAAACCACGGAAAAACGTAAAAATGGCGACCTGGCCATAGATCTCGTTTTGCAGTTGCAGTTCCCCTAGTGTTGCTTTATTGCATTTGCAACTTGCCAGATCAGCTATTAGCAAAGCTAAGCTGGGTACGAGACAATTACGAACCTTTTGTGTAAAACCAGCACACAGATCCAGAAAATTCCACGTAAGTAATGTGTTAATCTTAGCAAAACCTTTTTACAATCGTGACTGTTCCTAGGAATTAGAAATAGGGACGCATGTATTCACTGAGAGAAAAGAACCGCCGTATTAGATTCGTTAATGCATGCCTTTCAGGATAGGTAGTTAGGAAATAACCAGTGCTAACCATCCTTTGCTTCGAGGAATAGTGCAAAATTCCTCTGTGTTAAAATCCTTGCCATATTCTTGCTTGAGGAATAGTGCGAAAGAAATTCCTCTGTGATAAATTTTACTTCGCACATTTCGAATTAGCGAACTGTTATTTAGGCGCGAATAAAATTCCCGTGGGACACGACGAAGTCAGCTTGCATTGCTGAAAATTCTCTCAGTGTAGTTAGAATTCGAGTTAGGTGTTAGGAAAGCGAAATTTAAACTCCGCTTATAGGGGAAAATTACTAGGCCATTGTATTGTTATCCTCTCAGACGACTGGGAAATTCCCGGAATCCCAGACGGTATATAAATATACGGGTTCATTCACCCAGAATCTAAAAATAACTCCGGTGTTGGCCAAACGACCTGCACCCCCACCCCCCCATGCCCATGCGTGTGTAGCATTTTTTTTTTTAGCCATTCATTTCCCAGCAAACATTTTTCTTTGGGTTTCCGTTAGTAATTTCTAAGTCCTAAGGGACGAATCTAATTCAAGTCCTAAGTGACTAAAATACGCAGCGACGTGGCGAGAATTTCTCCAAATTCCAGTCCTCAGAGACTCCTAAAATTCTACGTCGCACGTGGCGAGAATTTCTCCAAATTCCAGTCCTCAGAGACTCCTAAAATTCTCGTCAGACGTCAGAATTTCTCCAAATTCCAGTCCTCAGAGACTCCTAAAATTCTACGTCGTGACGTGGCGAGAATTTCTCCAAATTCCAGTCTCTCAGAGACTCCTAAAATTAAAATTCTACAAATTCCAGTCCTAGGACTCCTAAAATAAAATTCTACGTCGCACGTGGCGAGAATTTCTCCAAATTCCAGTCCTCAGAGACTCCTAAAATTCTAAGTCTCACGTGGAGAATTTCTCCAAATTCCAGTCCTCAGAGACTTCTAAAATTCGTGGCAAATTTCTCCAAATTCCAGTCCTCAGAGACTCATAAAATTAAGTCGAGAATTTCTCCAAATTCCAGTCCTCAGAGACTCAGGTACAAAAATTCTGTCCACTTTATGAGAATTTCTCATTCCTCGTTGGAACCCAAAATTAAGTCCTTTTGAGACATTATATAGTGTAGTTCACACACATCTAAGCCCTTACGGACTGATCATTCTAGTTCGTTAGAACAACTCCTTAACTTCACGCTACAGCCGGCCAAGTCCGAGCGTGACAAAATCCAACTACGTCTTCTGAGACATATTAGATTCGTTCTGCTAAGAACAACCACGTCTTTCCAAGACACATCCAATTTTAACAAAAAGTCTTCTCAGACATATCATATACCCATTATTTCAAGATGGCTAATACCAGAGCCCAACAAAACGAGGATTTCAAATTCTACATGTCCGCTGGGAAGGACATGGGACTATCGGGGCAAGATCTGAGAGCATGGGTTCAAGAGCGAGTGGACGATGCCAAGGCGGAGAGAGCAAGAGAACGTGCAGAGAGGGAGAGAGAACGTGAGGAGGAGAGCAAGAGAAGGCAAGAACAAGAGCAGGGGAGAGGAAAAGAACGTGCAGAACAGGGGAGAGAGAAAAGAAGAGAGAGAGAGAGGAAAGAATTGCCCAAGAACAACGAGAGGAGAGAAACGTGGAGAGAGAGAGACAGAATTGCCCAAGAGCAGGAGAGAGAGAGAGCGCGCCCATGAGCTCCAGGTGCTAGAACGACAGCACGCCACCCCCGCCCCTGCCGCGGGAATGAGTGCCCTCAGCCAAGCTCACTCGTTCATGCCAAAATGGACAGAGTCCGAGCCTGAAGTATGGCTTGAAAGGGCCGAACGAGTCCTGGAGTGCTGCGATCTCTCCCCGCGGAACTCTCCCTTGTTCTCACTAAATTCCTGGGCGGAAAGGCCTCGTTGCCTACCACGCCCTTCCCGCAGACGATCGGGGAAACTGGGAAGCCGTGACGCCAAGCAGTTACGAAGGCGTCGAGATTACCTGAGCGGTGGAGGAGACGTTGGAGAGAGCAGCCCAGAGAAGCAGGCCAGACTTGGTCCGATTGGGCGTACCATTCGGAGAGGGGCGTTGACAAAATGGCTCGATTCCGAAGGAGCCACTAACACCGCCGAGGTACTCGAGCGGTTTAAATTCGAGCATTTCCTGCGCTACGCCCCTCCTGCCCTCGCCACTCATATAGTGGAAAAAGCCCCAGCAACACTCACCGAGTGTTGCCGAATAGCAGATATGTGGGAAACTCACCACCCTCAAGAAGGATCCATGGGGCGGAAGATAAATCCCCGTCCCTCCTCGGAGGTTCAAATTCCCACAAAAATGGGAACTCAGGCAAGCCCCTAACTTGCCATTATTGCAAGAAAATGGGGCATTCCTCCGAACAGTGCGGAACAAGAAACCGGCTCCTCTCTCTCCCGGAAAACCGACAAATAACTCGCCTACGCCCTCCACAGGGGCAGTTGAAAGACTTTAGCCAGACCTTTTGCACGGCGTGCAAGGTTTATGGCCATTCTCCCGCATGGGCAAAATGCCCACGCAATAATAAAATCAAATACTCCCACCGTCGCCTTGGCCGTCACAGATCCCCAGTCATTAGGCCATCCCGCCGAAGGGCCTGTATACGTGGCTCCTCCACGAGGTAGCCAGCCAGGCGCCGAGTCACTGCATTCGAGGACTCGGGCGCACAAATCTCCCTCATCCGAAGGGACAGAGTTCCCTACGGAGCTATCATCAATAGACGAAAACTCGTCACGATCGAGGGAATAAATCAATTTAAAATGATACTCCCTACGGTCCAATTGAGAGTCACAAGACCTCACCAGTCCAAAATTTGCAATCTTGCAGTAGCAAGCCATCTCCCGGAGGCTATGACGTCATCCTGGGACAGGACTTTCAGTCCCCACCGAAATCACGACAATCTAGGGGTCCACATTCCCGAATCATTCCCGCGGGCGCGAGTAATCCTCCCCGCTTCTCCCTCAGCCAAGACTGGCGCCCCTGGGTACCAGGAGGACGTGCAGTCCCCACCAGTGCCACCTGAGTACGATGTACAGTGGCCCCCTCGATCGGTTCCCGATCCAATTCCAGTGCCCGGCCCTGCCTCAGTGCCAGTGCCAGGGCCCCAATCAAATCTCCTTCAGGAGATGCCAAATTCCTGCCGGTGCCACTTGCATGCCCCTTGAGTAGGGCCAAGCTTCGTCCGTCCTGACCGACGAGCCCAAGAAACCTCTGATAGCGCCTGACTCTGCCCTAGTGCCAGCGCCAGAGCGCTACGCCGATCCCCATTCACGGGATCCAACTCAGGACCCCCTCTTCCCCGGCCTGGCACCGCTACCAGCGTCGGTCAGAGAGACGGTTCCTCCCGACCACCGCGAAGCTCACCTGCAGGTGCGGCCTCGCAACCCGTGCCTGAGCTGGTCAACGTTACCTGCGAGCCGCCACGCCACCCCCCGACCGCCTCCTCTCTGCCTCAGCCCGTCGCCAACGCAATTGCAAGTCAGGATTCTGCCATATCTCACTTGGCCGATGAACTACAAGAGCCGCGACGGATCATGGTAGAACCCGCACGGAACACTCCTGCGCCAGCTGTCGCATCAGCAGGCCCAGGTGGTACTCCGTGCCGCCCTCCGGTCGCGGGCCCTCCGCTTCCCGGCCGAGGACGTTTGTCACTGTCCCATTAAGAAAGACTCGAGGCGAAATTACCACGGGCGTGGGACATTCCAGGTAATTTACAAAGAGCTCTAGAGCTCCCATGGCACCTGTGCCGCCATTTCATTTTTCAAAGGTCTTGGCACCCCTAATCCAGAAGGGGACGTCAGACCCTCCTCTATCTTCCTCCGTTCCTCAGGAACTTCTATCTCTTATCACCTTCTATTAATCTTCCCTTAAATTATCCCCACAAGAGGAAATTAAATACAGGATACCATTCCCCACACAATGTATAAATC